>NC_141547.1:36215000-36367500 GCF_021556685.1 Rattus norvegicus
ATAAACAGCGGCAAAACACAGAACCAAAACCCAAAACCACAATCACAATAATCAATGCTGTAAGACACGACGTCATTAACGGTTTCCAAAGTTGGTCTAAGTTTAATTCTGTAATTCTCTACCTGGGGAATGCTGCCTTCACTCATGTAAATACATAGTTTAGGACTCTCAGAAACTGTGGGAAATACTGTCCTGATCTCAGGACAGATTTCATAGAACCAGTTTTCATTAAAACTCAAGTCATCCATTCAAGCATTCTAATACAGTATGATCTGAAAATATACTAATTTGATACATGCTGAAGAAAGGTGGAAAATATTGTCTTTATCTCCTGCAATTAAATCAGTTCGTTTCTATAGGAGCTGAAAACTTATTATACACTGGAAAAACATGGTAACTCATAATAGGCCATAGTCTGGGACCTGAGTGGAGGTGTTTCGTGTTTCATGCAGGGTTTGTTGCTGCCACACAGGATGTGATGGGATGTATACTGCAGAATGCATATGTCCTGTGATCAAAGCTACAGTGATGTCACATGATGCAGCATTGCAAGTGTCAGAGAATCTCTGACACACGACACACTTTGTTTTGAGTTCAGCTTTCGCCATTGTACGCTTAGACGCTGTTGTGTCTTGCCAGTTATTTCCCAGGCTGCAGGCATGATTGTGTAACTGTGACCCAGAGTTGTGGAAGCTGTGATCTAAATAGAGTAGACTTTGAGAGTGGGAAGCTTAAAGAGGCTGTTTCTAATATTCAGATCTGTGTGTGTTTTTTGTTAGGTCACTGTGAGCCCATCACTTTGGAACTCTGCATGAATTTGCCCTACAACCTTACACATTATCCAAATTACCTTGGCCACAGAACTCAAAAGGAAGCGTCCATCAGCTGGGAGTCAGCTCTCTTCCCTGCCCTTGTACAAACCAACTGTTACAAATACCTCATGTTTTTCGCTTGCACCATTTTGGTTCCAAAGTGTGATGTGAATACAGGCCAGCGCGTCCCGCCTTGCAGGTAAAATAGTGGGCTCTGTGCCAGGGATCCTCGTGCTACCTCAGAAAGAACCAAAGGAACACACAAAGTTGAATTTACCCAAGTAAATATTGCCAAGGATTCTGAAAAGTTAATAAATTCCAGAGATAAGGAAGTGGGGATAAAAGGAGTGCTTGAGAAAGCATTCATCGTTCAAGCACCGGGTGGGGAAGGCATGGATTTCCTTCCGTCACAGGCCATGCACTTTCATCTGTGCTCCATGTTGGTGGACTGAGAAGCATCCTTTGGAATGTAAATTAGGGATGGGATGCTGTTCAGTGGTAGCGCATCTTTGAGAATGTGTGAGGCCCTGGGTTGGACCACTAGCACCCCAAAGCAAAGCAAGGCAAAGCAGAAGAGAGGGGGAAGAGCAGAGGAAGGGCTGTGTCTGCCATTTGTTTGATATGCTTGCTCTTTTGACATTAATTAAAGGCACTCTTCACCAGTGTGTTAACGATGCTGTACTCGGATAGTGTTTATGGGTTAGTGCAATCTCACAGGGAGATGGGAAAGCTGTCCACGGTAGAACAGCAATACACGTCATGACATCTTGCTGCCTGTCTGAATGAAAGAAAGACATCTCAGGAGCAGAGCTTGGACCTTGAGTCTCGGTAATATCCTGAGGGCCAGGACCGTGGCTGTGGAGTCCATTGCCAGCTTCAAGTCTTCTCTAGCCACTTTGTGCTCTTGAGACAAATGACTCTGTCTCTTTGGACCTCAAGTCCTTTGAATGGTGAAATAAGTATTTTGTTTGTTGAGTTTTGTTGTAGCGAGAGCTCAAGAAGGGATTGTGGACTTAAATAAGTTCCAGGGCCCCTGAATTGGCTGCATGCTCTATGGTAACTGACAGATTAATGAAGAAAACACATGCTTCAGTTGTGGCAGCTGTGTCCCCTTCTGGGCCACACAGAAGAGGCTGTAGTTAGAGAATGTGCATATCTGAGATGACTGTCCCAGAAGTCACTGTTCCTACTGTCTACAATGCTGTCTCGCAACCAAGGCTATGCAGATGCGCTTGGCCTGACTGTGAGTGGTAACTATAGAAACCATATGTTGGGATCAGAAGTCACACAGAGCTTTAAGAAAAAGAAATGATACCAATATAGGGGGCAGATGGGAAAACGATAAATTTAAGGCTGTATATCAAGTGGAAGATGAAGTAGGGGCAGGAAACAATAAGGTTTCAGAATGGCTTGGGCAGCTGAACAAGTCATGCGACATGAGAAGAGTAAAGTTTAGTGTCTGTTTGGGCTAAAGTAATTCTGAAAGTTTTATTCTATGCCCTTTTGGGGGTATTGTTGGGGCATCTACTCATTTCATATTGAAATTATTTGTGAATTTTATTCTTTTGGCTAAGGAAGGTTGATGATGGTAGTGAATTGCTACTTTGATTAAGACCTCCCCAACTGTGCTTGACTTTCTTTTTATATCTACATAAAATTCCCCCAATGCATCAACTTGCTGTAGTTATAAGTGTATATCCGCACTGAATCACGTGGTTTAAGGTTTATAACCTAAAGGGACTAGATCATAAACAGTTCCAAGGTGCTGTGGAGTGGACATGTTGATGAACCTGTCTGGGTGACTTTAACTCTGTTCCTTAGCTTTAATAATGCCTTTCGATTTCAGTGCCAGCAATAGGAGCACTCTGTTATGTAGGCATAAAGCTATCTTATTATACCGTCCTAATATGCTCCTGAACTTATGGATTAATGCATAGCTGGTTCTACTGAGTCCGTTTATTAACCTTAACATTTATTTTGTTTTAGAGAACCAGCTCTAATTTTTATTGATTTACATAAAAATACTATTCACAATTATCAAATTAGATTCCCTCCAGGAATGCGAGGGTGCTTAAACATGGACAAAACAACAAACGTAGGTGACAGCAGATGCTGGCGAGGATGTGGAGAAAGAGGAACACTCCTCCATTGTTGGTGGGATTGCAGACTGGTAAAACCATTCTGGAAATCAGTCTGGAGGTTCCTCAGAAAATTGGACATTGAACTGCCTGAGGATCCAGCTATACCTCTCTTGGGCATATACCCAAAAGATGCCCCAACATATAAAAAAGATGCGTGCTCCACTATGTTCATCGCAGCCTTATTTATAATAGCCAGAAAATGGAAAGAACCCAGATGCCCTTCAACAGAGGAATGGATACAGAAAATGTGGTACATCTACACAATGGAATATTACTCAGCTATCAAAAACAACGGCTTTATGAAATTCGTAGGCAAATGGTTGGAACTGGAAAATATCATCCTGAGTGAGCTAACCCAATCACAGAAAGACATACATGGTATGCACTCATTGATAAGTGGCTATTAGCCCAAATGCTTGAATTACCCTAGATCCCTAGAACAAAGGAAACTCAAGACGGATGATCAAAATGTGAATGCTTCACTCCTTCTTTAAATGAGGAAAAAGAATACCCTTGGCAGGGAAGGGAGAGGCAAAGATTAAAACAGAGACTGAAGGAACACCCATTCAGAGCCTGCCCCACATGTGGCCCATACATATACAGCCACCCAATTAGACAAGATGGATGAAGCAAAGAAGTGCAGACCGACAGGAGCCGGATGTAGATCTCTCCTGAGAGACACAGCCAGAATACAGCAACTACAGAGGCGAATGCCAGCAGCAAACCACTGAACTGAGAATAGGTCCCCTATTGAAGGAATCAGAGAAAGAACTGGAAGAGCTTGAAGGGGCTCGAGACCCCAAAAGTACAACAATGCCAAGCAACCAGAGCTTCCAGGGACTAAGCCACTACCCAAAGACTATACATGGACTGACCCTGGACTCTGACCCCATAGGTAGCAATGAATATCCTAGTAAGAGCACCAGTGGAAGGGGAAGCCCTGGGTCCTGCTAAGACTGAACCCCCAGTGAACTAGTCTATGGGGGGAGGGCGGCAATGGGGGGAGGGTTGGGAGGGGAACACCCATAAGGAAGGGGAGGGGGGAGGGGGATGTTTGCCCGGAAACTGGGAAAGGGAATAACACTCGAAATGTATATAAGAAATACTCAAGTTAATAAAAAAAAAAAAACTGGGAAAAAAAAAACAACAAACGTAATATATCACATTGACATTTAGTTTTTTAAGTTGCACATCAGAAGTTAACCAGCCTTACTGAGCCTCCCAGCGTGGAAAAAAGTTGAGGATTATTATGTCTTGGGTTCAAAATCCCCTTTGACCGAAGTTGCACCATCATGGCAAGTGCCTACTACTGAGCCCCACACAGATCTTGACAAGATCTAACTTCCTTAAGCTTTTGGTGGGGCTGTTAGTACTATTTACATTTTATGGTAAGGTTCCAAAGTAATAGAGAAAATGGTTTCTTTAAGAGCACAGCTATGACTGAGTTCCTATACTTGTTGTAATATCCACAGCAGAACTCAAATGCAGCAGTAGCGGTGGAATAATATTGAACCTACCACTTCTTCAAGCTGAACGTGAGAATGGCCCACATTCATCTTTGTTGAAAATTCCAAACCTAAGCTAGAAACTGAGTTTTACCTTTAGAACAAACAAATAAGCAGTATTGATGACAGCTGAAGAGGGGGAAACAGAGGCAGGGCCCCAGATAAGCCAGCATAACATGTGGCCCTCCCCCTCATCAGAGGACATTTGGCTGGAGTCTCTTGTCCTTAGTCCATGGTGACAGACTGTGGGGAATGCTGGGCATTCCTTTGCTTAGAACCAAAGGCTAGAGAATGTTTACCCAAAAGACAGATAAGTAGAGAGCCAAAGGGAAGGGGGTCTGAGCTTGGAGAATATTTAATTTTGTGTCTGCAGTATTCTATTGTAGTGAAGGCAGCTGGCTCCTCTTGTCAAGATATTGTTTATATATATATATATATATATATATATATATATATATATATATATATATATATATATATATATATATATATATGTAATGCTCATGCCTGTATGTTTCTACATGCTTCTTTACACAGTCCCGCATAGAATTTAAACCAAAATGCATGCTGAGCATACATTGGCTTCTGACACATTCTCTTTCTGCTTGTAGACTCCTGTGTGAGCACTCCAAAGAGCGCTGTGAGTCTGTTCTGGGGATCGTAGGCCTCCAGTGGCCTGAAGACACAGACTGCAGTCAATTTCCAGAGCAAAGTTCAGACAATCAAACTTGCCTCCTGCCCAATGAAGACGTGGAAGGTTAATGTTCCGGTTTATTCCAGTAGGGCATCTAACATTGTGTCAGCCGCTCTTTGCAGTCTGAGTTGGGGAGGGCTGATGTTGGTTTTCTATGTAGTTGTCAATTAGGCCGTGTAGGGAAATGAGGTTAAAAATTACTTGATTGTTCTAGAAGGCTCTGGCGCCTACTGGTTTGCTGCTGTCATTACTATCATGTGTAAAATAATTTTAAGCAATAAAAATGAACTCCAAGGTGAGCTTAGTCATACTTCACTGGCTAGTTGTGGATGCTGCTTGTTTTAGGGGCCAGGAAGCTAATGATGAGCACCAACCTTTGGTTCTTCTAAGTGAGACGGCAGTGAATTATTAACAGGAGGATTATTAATAGAAAAGTAGACTTTAGGACTGATCAATCAAGGGAAAGGCTAGAACTTCCGGGAAATTAGCATCATGGATTGCACAAGGGATTCTGGGGTTGGGGCCGTTGTTTGGTGTCTATTTGGAAAGGTGCTTAGTTGTTATAAGGCACAGATAACATTTGAAGAGATAGCACCAAGAATGAAGGAGAAGGGTGGAGATTAGCAGAGAGACGAAAGCCGCGTGAACTTCAGGCATTTCCGCTGTGAGGCTAGCCGTTCTTTCTTTAGTACTTGCCCATAGACAACACCCCAAATGCAAACATGGGTGTAGGCTGACCCCTTTACAATTCTGCCCACTGAGGGAAGCACTTCTTTTTGACAGAATGCTCTCCGAGTCACTTCAAGTGCCGCTCGGGACGATGCGTTCTGGGTTCCAGAAGATGCGACGGCCAGGCTGACTGTGATGACGACAGTGACGAAGAGAACTGTGGTACGTGTGCAAGGTGGCATTGTCTTTAATGTGCAGTAGCAACTGTCAAGAATAAGGGACTATGTTGGAATATGTAACTGTTTGCTTCCTCTCGGAAGCGGTGTCCGACCTCACACTAATGCATTCACTTCTGAAGGCAGCAGACCATAAGGCATGACTTGATGTGACTTTTCTCTGAAATTACATTTTAATTTATAATACAATTACATTTCAGTTTATAGCCTTAAATATATAAATAGTAAAAGGAAAAGGAAACAGTTCATACATGTGAAGAGCCATTTTTGTTATTACACTGCAAAGCAGTGGTTATCTGGTTTATGTGAAGATACCGATGTCTCGGCAGAGCCTTCCTCGGCCACTAATCAGGCATCTCCATCCATGAAGATAGTTCAGGCATCAGCGCTCACACTTAATTAAGATTCATTTTCATGCCCCTCTCCCCTTCCCTCTGTTGAGAAGGATAAACTCCCCTTGATACTTGTGCCATTGAGCCCCGACATCACCAGTGGGAAGGCTGGAGAGTCTAGTGCCAACTTGAACACAGCCATTCTCAGTTTATTTCCCTGAAAACTGTAGTTCTTGTATGCTGAGATGTTCCAGGGAGCATAAAACAGACAACGCTTTTCAACAGACAATGGCTGGCATAGAGCGGAATGATTGAAGTGCTATCTAAAAGCTAGTTTGCCTGTGATTAGTTAGCTTGTCATACCCCAAAATAAGATTGACACCTTATTTCGCTGGAAACCCATAAGGCAATATACATCTTGAGATCATTTTATTCTGTTGGCCTTTGAAGTATGAAATATTGCCTTCCCCCTCAAAATGAATTTTTGTAGTAAACACTGTCCTCCTGGTCAAGACAAAATGCCATAAGCAATCAACTGAACCACTATCAGCTACTATAAAAAGGACACACGCATATTCTAGAAGATTACATCTGTCAGGGTGATGGTACAGAGGTCAGTGTAATTTTGCTGTGGAACAATATTTAATAATTTGAGAACTTACTATAGTTTGCCTGTTCCTTTTGGCAGTTTTTTGTAAAATAAAAATAAAAAAATAAAAATAATCATTCACTGTGATTTGAGTGGTGTGTCCAGAATGTACTAGATTGTTTATGCAAGAACATTGGTATGCTAAGGTATGGTAGTTTAAGGTATGATTTAAAATGGATTAACTTAAGAGTATTCAAATGGTCCTATGACTCTATCGAGGAGACTGGCTCTAGATTTTTGGCAGGTGACGAAATATTTGGCAAGTTCTCAGTTGTAAAAAAAAATAATGGCTCGTGATGCTTGTGGGTACACACATGAGATCCCAGCACTTGGAGGTAGATGTAAGAGGTTGAGAATTCAAGGTCACCTTCAATCAACTACACAAGGAGATTGAAGCTAACCTGGGCTGCTACTTGAGGCTTTGAGTCAAGAAAACCACAACAAAACTAATAAAATACATCTTGCCAAGAATAAATGGTCTTCATTCTAAAGTACATTATGAGGCATTAATTCATAGTACTGTTATAAAGTCTTTAAATGGACCTGAAATATCAAAATTATAGTTAGATAATGAGTTTTCATTAAAGCTTTTCTCTTAGAAGAAAAAGATAAAATAAATGTCCTAGTCAGGGTTTCTATTCCTGTACAAACGTCATGACCAAGAAGCAAGTTGGGGAGGAAAGGGTTTATTCAGCTTACACTTCCACATTGCTGTTCATCACCAAAGGAAGTCAGGACAGGAATCCAAGCAGGTCAGGTAGCAGAAGCTGATGCAGAGGCCATGGAGGGATGCTGCTTACTGGCTTGCTTCCCCCTGGCTTGCTCAGCTTGCTTTCTTATAGAACCCATCAGTCCAGGGATGGCACCACCCACAATGGGCCATGCCCCTTGATCACTAACTGAGAAAAAGCCTTACAGCTGGATCTCACGGAGGCATTTCCTCAAGGGAGGCCCCTTTCTGTGATAACTCCAGTTTGTGACACGTCGACACAAAACCAGCCAGTACAATAAACTAACCTTTATTTCATTTTCAAAATATCATGTCCACCATTGATAGCTTGGATGTAAGAAGTTAAGAATTGATAAACAATTAGTTTATTTGGAGTTAAACTGATTGCTTTAATAGTAATAATTTACATGAGAAAATTTTGCACTGAGTTTTCCAAAGTGACCAGTGATGGACAAGTTCTCCTTTGGCATGCATGAATGCACTCAGATGGGCTGTCCACTGTGCTGGGAAGACACATTACTGGTGAATAGATAAGGAAGTGAGGTTGACAGGCTGCACTCTGGGTAGATCATTCGGTTCATGCTCTGCCGTTGTCTTTTGTTGTCATGTGCATCAATGCCTACGTGGCAATGGAGACAGGGAGGCTGGTGCATTCCACCTTTCTCGTCACTCTGAGGAATTCTATGACCCCTGCATTGAAGGCACTCAGTGCTTGGGGTTGCCTGTCATGAATCTACAGCTCACATAGAAGTTAGGGGTTCCCTTCAAAACAACACTTACTTCAGTTAGGAAGCATTCAATGTGTTGGAAATTAAATTGATCGTGGACTTCTTTAGCCATTTAGTATCTGGAAACGGGATTACCAAAGCACATTAAGTTATAGATGTGCTTTCAAAATGAAAGCGGGCTCCTGCTCTTGTGATAAATTTCTCACTGATGCAATTGCTAATGTAAGCAAGCATTTTAAGATTTGTTAATAGTATGTTTTCAACAAATGCTTAGAACTATGCAAGCCTGAAGGCAGGACTGAAGAACTCACTGGCCAGCAGGAAGCCTTGGAGACGTGGGAGGGATTAGCAGAGTCAGCATTTCCTCATCTTATACATTGATAGCTCGTCACTGACAAAGCATCTGACATTCCCATATACAGTTAAACTAGCAACTTGATAAAATCAGTTTATCTCCAACATAGCACTGTGTGGAGAAGCAAACATGAAAGACACGAAGAAGACAGCAGCAGGATTCTATATCTGATTTTTGCTGCCCAGCTTTAACGTGGACTGTGTAAGACTGAGGTTTTGTGACCACGGTCTGGGTGAGCTAGTATATAAATGCGGTGATACCTGTGCTCTGACGCGGACAGTAGGTCTTCTCAGTGGGACCATTAAATAAAAATATGGTTTAAGCAAATTCTTTATATCGAATGTAAAAATAGAATCCCTAATTACCTGAATACAGCATCCACAATCAATAACAGATCACTCTTCTGAGTATTGAACAATGAAATCCCCTCGTGCAGAGAAAGATTGACAGCAGTACAAACCGTTGCATAGCTTTTCGATCACCCTCACTTTAACAAACAGCACATTTCTCAACTATGCTTAGTCCTTTATAAAACTCAGGTAAAAACAAAAAACAAACAAACAAACAAAAAACTTTAGATGTTAATGAGCACTGGTTCTCAGAGTCTGATCCTCTGGGGATCCTCAGAGGTTGATTGCTGTGATCCTTTGAAGTTTTATGGAAGCCTTTATATATTTTTGTCCTCTTTAAGAGCACTGAGATAACTCGCCACACAAAAGCTTTGCTTGTGGATGGGACCATTTTGCTTGGTAGCCATCAGAAAAGAGACTCATTGTAACTATACGTGGAGCATACCCCTAACTGCGCTTTTGGGATGAATCTGTGGGCTTGATTTGTGATCTCTGAACAGACTCCCACTGAAGGAGTTCCCTTTGGTACACTGCTGCTCGGTTCACTGGTCACCGTCTTATATTGAGTATTGGATGGGCTTCTCAGAATGGTAGAGTGCTGGGTGGAGACTTAAGTTTGGTGTCCAGACTCCACATTTAGAGGACCTGTCATTATTAGCTTGCCATTAGGTGATCGAGCTAGGAAAGTTCTGGGCAGATCAGGACTTGATCCCTTGCTTAGCATTGCCCTCCTTTGGCATGCCTTGCTGATTTTTCCCACACTGGAGGCTTGTTCTATCAACCACTGCTATTTGATCTCATGGCCTAAAGCTGCATGGAGTATCCTATCTCATCCATATTTGTTTGAACACCTACTTACATGAGAAATGTCACTTTATAGACAAAGTGAGTTATTCATAAATAATACTGCCTTCCACAAATGCCATGACCTCCCCTCACTTTATATCATCTGTTCTTACCCTCTTTATTTCCAAGAGATGTTTACTTATACAGACTTTTCTAACAAAAAAATACATAAAGGAAATATTAATGTTCCAGAATATTCATTTAAGGTAGGAGACTGCAGGTACACAGTGGATAATGAGCGCCATTGCCTCTTGTTCTTAGTATGAGTATACACTGCAGAATGCCTTATGTCCATGACCTGTTCCTCTTTTTGTTTTTGTATCAGTCTCTTCCAAGAGTACAAATTCTTCATTGTTTCAAGGGCCTCCTGTCACTGGGCCTCTTTCTCTCATTTCCTCACTAGCGTAGTGGTTTTTTATCGCTACCACCACCACCACCACCAACAACAACAACAACAACAACAACAACTTTCTGCGTTTGCACTGCTTTCTGATGGGATGAGAAAGTTAGGCTGTTGGACAGGAACTGGCACACATGGGAAGACTTCCGGGTTCCTTTCCAGTCTCTAGAAGACATCACCATCATGGCATTGTAGTTAGGGCTGGCAGCCTCTGCCAGCTGGAAACTCTGACTTCCACTCAATGATCTCATTCATTGAATCAATGTCTAGACCTAAGGTCACTCCAGGTGAATGGCCAGCGCAGGTCTCTCACCATTTATCTCTCACATATTTGGGTGATAAAACACTGTAAACCTAATTTTAGCTCGGTAAAATTTCTATTCTGGTGAAGAATTTTGATCCTTGTTTTGAATAACCATTTTTAACAGCGAGATGTTTTTCCAATAAATTCCAAGAATCCTGAGTTAATCATCCGTGAGAGCTCTCCGAATTCTTTGGGATAGGTCTGAGGAGACATAGCTTTTAAGAGAATCCTTATTTGGTCACTGCTTTGAGATTTAGATATCTTAAATTATATTTTCCTGAGAGCCAGAGATTTTTGTTCCTCAGGTGAAGTGAAGTTGTTGCCTTTGAGTTAACCATGTATTGAGGGTCTAGCCTGAGCTAATCACTATCTCAAGAGAAATTACTGACATCAGAAAGGTCAAGGGAGCACTTGACTATAATCAGATAGGCAGGTCTTGAGTCAAGGACAGCCTAGACTACAGGTGAAACCATCTCAAAACCTAAAGGTAAAAATGTAAAGCTATGAAATCTTTTCTCTCATACCCTCACAGTATGGTCAGGACCCTGGATCTCCTGGGGCATCTAGTTAGAGGAGAATCTTGGCATATCTTAGAAGACATTCGAACACACTGCACTTAACCAGACGATGTGTAGTAAATGTAGTCTAAGTGCTTGCTCCTCAAAGGGAAATTGAAGTTCAAGTTGTAAACCCACAATCCTTATCTTTTCCAAATCATTTCCATTTTCCATACTAACTGATGAGGTTTCCAACCTTGGATCTCTGGCCCAGAAAAAGTAATGAATTTTGCACCTGGCTCTTAAGCGAATTTTGTAAGTACTTAACATATGAGGGGCCTCTCTCATGAACACAGATGGCCCCTCGGTTTGTAGACTGAAATTACATTTTAAGATTGCACGGATACACATCTCGAGGTTTGACATCTGTGCTTAAAAGCATGACTCGCTTTACAGATGAGCCGTGCATGCTGGCATGCATACTCAGAAAGCAAAAGGGACAACTCAGGAAGGATGCTAATGCGTCGCTGCCGTCTCACTTTTTTCCATTTTCCGTATGTCGATTTGGATCTTCTGTTAGGCGTGCTGTTCTGTTCACAGGGCAGAATGGGGACTACTGTTTGTGTCTACTTTCAGAATCACGTGATTAATAGTAATCACAGACTCCCAAAGTCTCCAAGAAGAAACCAGGCCTTTACGCTGGAGGGTTTCTTTTTTTAACCTTAATTCAATTAAATTCCTCCATCATTTTCAACTGTGCATATATCACTAATAGCTTTTTCTTCTGTTTCCAGGTTGTAAAGAGAGAGATCTTTGGGAATGTCCACTCAATAAGCAATGTCTGAAGCATACATTAATCTGTGATGGGTTTCCAGACTGTTCAGATAGTATGGATGAAAAAAACTGCTGTAAGTGCCTTTATGAATTTGCTAACAGTGTTTTATATTTTAAATATCCATTGCTTCTCTTTAAATGTAAGCTAGAAATTTGGAAATACATATGAAAAGCTTTTAGTTTGTTTAGTTCTTTTGACCAAACTAATTTTTAAAAAATATATACAAATATTATCCTAGCAATATGAAAACATTAAAGTACCTCCTGCCAGTATCCAAAATGGAAGGCATAAAATATAGCCATAAGGTAAAGCACATTGTCAACATTAAATTCATAGTACTGAATTATTTGGCCTGCGTTTGTCATATGTCTTTGGTTGATGTGTTAGTTGGTTTCCCATTAGTCAACAGGATTCCGAAGAGAATTAATGGAAGAAGTTGGGTTTATTTTGCTTAGAGTTTGGGATTTTCCAGTCCATGATTTAGAGAAGAAACAACAGAGAAGCATATTAACTTCAAGGCTGTGCATTAGAAAAGAAAAGGAAAAGGCTGTGGTCCCACCATGTTCTTCAAGGATTCGCCTTCATGGCTACAAGATGTTCCTTACATCTTCCCTTTATAGAAAACAGTTCTTCAGTTTTCCAATACTATTGTGGGTTTGAGACTAAACCCCTAAGAAATGGGCTTCAAAGAACACTTATCTCAAAGACAGCAGTTGAATAATAGGAACTATAGAGGAGTATGTGCACTGTTGTCCTGAGTTTCAGAAGTAAATATACATCAGTTAAGAAAAACATCAGAAGGTCATGAAAGGTCACTTACCTACGGTGGTGGTTTTGTGTGCTTTTGGAATCTTTTCTGTCTAAATGCTATACAGCCGTCATCTTTAGTACTGGTTTAAAAATGTCTTAAGGTATTTTACTTACAAAGAACAGAAAGCTCAACTCAAATCTAACAAAAAATGAAGACATTTATTATTATGTATATTATACATGTCTTATATTATTACAGCAAAAGCCATGGTAGGATGAATTCACAAAGCTACGGTGAGGTAGAAAAATACATCATCTTGTCTGTGACTCCTTCATTTCAGCTTGACCTAAGGGAGATGAGCTGCCTTGATCATATTCAGCAGGAAGAAGGGAGGATGCTGCCCCATTCTCTGGAATATCAATCACTAAGGGATTCCCCATGGGTCAACACTGGGACAGCCTGTAGCAAGGGGCTTCTGTGTGGATTAGAAAAGACAGTTTTTACAAACACTCAAAGCACAGCTCCAGGCAGGGATTAGGAAAAGCTGCCTGTTCCAGTCTGGTCTGGTTCCAGGCTAAGGCTCAGTAGAGTTTAGGTACATGCCATTTTGCAATGCATAAACCATAAAATCATAGAGCAAGGGTCTTCTGTGGAATTGCATTTAATCCTGCACTGATAATTACTCTCAGATAAGAATAGTCGGAAAAATGCCATGCCAATGTTAAACTAATCAACGTCTTCCTCTGGGATGTGGGTTGGTATGAAGCCCTGGACCAAATCAGGTTTCCTTTTCATGGAAGAAAGAAGGGAAATGGATGCTAAGTAGGCAATCAAGGAGATTTACTATAATTTTAAAAATCAAAACGAGATTTATATGTGACTCAGAGAGTTAGTAGTAGGATCCCTAAAAAGCGATCTGTCTACACGAACAGAGCTTGCTTTCTTCCTGCGCTGTCTTCAGTCTGCTTTCTCAAACATTTCCATCTTCTTGCTCTCGGTCTCCCTGCCAGCATTTTGCCAGGACGATGAGCTGGAATGTGCCAACCATGAGTGTGTGCCACGCGACCTGTGGTGCGATGGATGGACAGATTGCTCAGACAGTTCAGATGAATGGGGCTGTGGTAAGTTTCTGGTCCTCGCCACCTGCCCTGCCTCCACATGCCTGTCAGTCATCTAAGCTAACGAATCCTAAATTACTTCCTGGGTTTTACCGATCAAGTTCATCTATTTCGTTTTACTGCTATAAAAGCTGACAGTGGTGACTCATGAGTGTTATTTCTAAGTAACAGAAAATCCCCCTCCCCAAGTTACTTCTTGATTTTAAATATCTATATCATATATACACATTATTTATGCATCCAAATGTTTGGAGGCACGCCATTTTTGGACTTAAGTTTTATTTATCACCCAAGTTCGAGAGTGGTGAATAATCAGTCATTCTTGGATCATTTACATCCTCAAGAAGAGGATGCAGAAGTGAATTCTTCATCTGACCTATGCCCTGCTCCTTATCCTAATGAGATTTCTGTCTAGTTCCTGCCATGGGCAGGACTCGAAGGCATCTCAGTCAATGCGACAGTCTGCCATCTTGATTAGCTGATGAATTCCCTCATTGTGCAAGCATCACTCCCCCAACTCACTCAGTCCCTAACTTAGTCTTCTGCATCCTCTGGCCAAATAAGGAGTTTATTGGTCCACAAATGACCTGTGGCTGATCCAGTGCGGAGGCTGGGGATTTGCACATAAACCACACCAATCATAAATGTCCACCACCCTCATGTACCCCTACTTTCAAATGCTGGGGAAAAAAGGGTGGAATTTCAAACCTTGCAATAATTTGGCTAATCCCTGTGTAAGTTCAAGTTCTCATAAAGAAAAGTCAAGATCTGCCTGTCTCTTTCATTAGAATCTGCAGTGTTTTGAAAGCAGTGCACAAAACTAATTTGGTTTTTTCAGTCTCCTGTCACATTGAGCGAGCACTGATTTTCACATAAAGGGTCGACCCCAAATAGTTCCCAACTAAAATAAATACGAATGAATGTATGCAGTCAGAGCAAAGACTTACAAACTTATGGTCTCTGGAGAAGAAGTGTTTTTAATTAGGCTTTCTCGAATTTTTCCCCCTCAGTGACCCTCTCTAAAAATGGGAACTCCTCCTCATTCCTGACTGTTCACAGATCTGCAAGAGATCACCACGTGTGTGCTGATGGCTGGCAGGAGACGTTGAGTCAGCTGGCCTGCAGGCAGATGGGTTTAGGGTAAGGTCAGTAGTGTGTAGCACTGATGAGGTTTTCAGAGGGCTCTGTGGATGTTAACAGTAATATCTTCCTTGTGAATGATGGAGAACTGGAAAATAAGAGCTCTCCAAAGCCCTTGAAATAAATCCTGTGTGAGGAACTTAATTTAATTCTAGGCACCTGCTCTAAAGAGTGTGGGCTGCAAACCTGTTATGACGAAGTCTCAAAAGTAAAGGAACTAATTGTATTTTTAGGCACTTGTGAAATGGAATACGTTCACTATTTATAAATGCATTAAGATGGTCTCCTCTGCGAGGCCTGGATGAAACACTTTTCATACCCCTTCCCTGGGGTTGTTGGGAATTTCTTTTTAAGAAATATACATTAATTAAAAATAAGACAAATTGGGGTTGGGGATTTAGCTCAGTGGTATAGCGCTTGCCTAGCAAGCACAAGGCCCTGGGTTCGGTCCCCAGCTCTGAAAAAAAGAACAAAAAAAAAAAAAAAAAAAAGAAGGAAGGAAAGAAAGGAAGAAAGAAAATGAAAAAAATAAAACCAGTTGAGAAACAGAAGTCAAAGCTGCTGGTATTTCTATTTATCCTAAGTAGCACAGGAAATACACACCAAGGAGAGGCTCAGCGTTTTGCGTTTTAGTGGAATTAGACCCACCCATTTACATACCCAGAATGGAATGGAGTGTACACTCGCTGTTTTGTGAGGTGTTCTGTTTCAGGTCATTGGACCATAGAGAGTAATCCACACACAGGATGATGTATACACATGTAGCTGTTACATTATTATATGGCATTTTGATTTATTATGCTAATGGTATATGTGAGAATGGAGTATACGTATAGAAATGAGAAAAAGAAGAAGAGATCAGGGAGCCATGCGATTCTAAAACCCAGAGCTGATGGCATTTCCTGGGGTCCACTGAGCAAATGAAGATGTTTACAGTAACGAGCCATTTGACTCAGCAAGAAGCTGCATATTTTTGTTGCCCAAGTTTGAAGAATCATATCACTGTTAGCATCTTGTGCCCTTTGCTTCCGTGTAAAGACCCCCATCTTTAGAAATTTGAGTAGCTCCTACTAATTTATAATAGAACTTTAATCTTTTCCAGCATTAGAAAAAAATTGTAACTGTCATGATCCATTAAATTATTGTCCATTTTCATAATTTCTCTATTGTGTCTAAATGAAATGGGATATGATTTTGATTCAATAAATGAAAACCCCTTGAAAGTGCTTATCATGGTTCTCTCACCAAGACATAGGGGCATTGCTTAATAGGAGAATTCAATTACATACTGAGACTTCGCTCTATTGAGGGTTCTGAGGGTAAGTCAGACCTGAAAAGATTTACAAGGACAAAAGTTTTGACAAGCCACCTAAAATATAATTGTTGAACCACAAATAGAAGACCTCTTGTCTTAAATGTCTTACTTCGTTTTTCCGTATTTCTTGCATATTAGATTTTTATTGAGCTAAAATCCATGGGACAAATTTGACGATTTCAGTGACACTGAGCACAGTCACAATGTTTGCAGCTATTGTCTGGTTCCATAACATTTCTAGCACCGCAAAAGGAAACTATGTGGTCATACATAGTCACTGTCACTTGCCTTCCAGATGTAGTAAACCATTCATTTTCTCTCCACCTCTACACATTTCACTTCTACTCTGGATGTTTTAATAAGGAAGCTTATAGCATGTGATCTTTTTGTCTAGATAATATTCTCAACTCTCCGTGTTACAGTATGCACAATGTTTGTAGCTAAATATTTCATTGAATTGTTATACCCCATTTAGATCACGTGGTACACTTCCAGTGTTATACCACATTCAATTATCCCCTCGGATATTTGGGTTGTTTGCATTTTTTATTGCATATGAGATTTATAAATAATTCCTTTAACCATATATGGCAGCGAATACCTGCAGTCCCAACACTCAGGAAGCAGAGACAGGAGGATTGCTTCAAGTTTGAAGTCATCCTGCTGTGAGCTTCAAGGGCAGCTAGATCTACAGAGGCACTCTGAAACACAAGCTCACTTATTCTGTTTTCTCTCTTTCAATGACTCCAAGGGTGATATGTTAGTATTTAGGATATTTAATGCGCTAAAAGACATATAAATGTCTTCACTTTTGATAACTCTTATTTCACTGACAGGCCAGGAGAATATGAGGTAGAAATATAGTCCATGGGCGATAATTACTGACTGAATTCTTGGATAAATGAGTAAATAACACCAGGTCGTCTGGGAGAGCTTCTGTTCCCTGGGTCTCTAGACTAGAGGTGTTGTATAAGCTGATACTTCTGTTACTGATGCCGCAAACAAGCTCCACCCAACATTTTAATCTTCCAGTCAAAGTCCTTGATCGTGGAATCTTTCTAACCATGATGGGTCTACACTCCAGGTAGGAGGGGAAAGAAACTGGCTTTCCTTCTTGGTTTTCAGATTGGAGTGCCCCTTCTATTGGCTGGCCTTTAACTTTCAGGCATATTCTACTTCAAAAGTCGAATCTTAGAAGCAACCCTTAGCTAGTTGTGCTTACCCTCCATATTCTATTTCGTTTTGTAGAGTATGTGCTTATGAATGTTGATCTAAACTAGACTAGAGGATGCATAGGGGGACACCATCACTGGGCTCGATGGTGTAGTAAGAGAGACATATGGGAGACCAACAAAGGACATAGGTTTCATTTTATTATTTGACAACGACACAGACTTAGAGCAGAGCTTACAAATTTCCTATTTAAAGTACATAAAAAATTATGTTCAGCTCTAATCCTTGGGAAGATTCATTCTGTAAGCACAGTTTGAAAAAAGGAATATTTAGTATTCAGAAGTAAGTCACACTTCCTCTAAAAGGGTAGAGGACTTCATTGACTTCACTGGGTGGTTTATAAACTACTTTTTATTAAAAAAAAATCACTTCTATGCCAAATTGTGTGTTTTCCGGGATTATACAGTAATATTTCTGGTAGAGGCAGCTGATTAAAAAGATGGTCATGGGCTTTATTTTCCAGACATGGATTCTATTATCCATGTTTTAGAGCAAAAATGGCAGACCCGTAATTAAGTGTTTGTCCAGGTGAAAAGATCTGGTGTTTTTGTTAAAATTGGAGACTTACTTTCATCTGTAGGTTGTTCCAGAGTTCACCCCAGCCTAGAAACACAATGCTTTGCTGGTTGGACAAAGGCATAAGTCAAGTCCCCGGATTCTTTTGACAGCACAATGTCTTCTACTTGCAGTATCCGAAACATATGCACATGTATTTAATGAACAATAAAATCAGGACTTATTCAGCCCTCTAATTCTTGCCAAATGCAGGGTTGAGACATCTGGCATTTGAGGATAAGTTTAGTGGGACAGGAACTTCTCTGTCTCCTGGCTCCACAAGTTCTACCTTTACCAAATGTGAGTTCATCTGGAAATCCACGTCTGGGATCTATTTGATTGGCAGAGTTTCTTTATGGAGTTAGCTGTAATCTGATTTTTTTCCCCCTTAACCTTTTAAAGTTAGTCAAAAGGAAAAAATATGTCTTTGGAGAATGTTTCTATATTTTGGGCAAAACCACAGTCAAAGACACCAGGTATTATGTGACCTAGTAGTCCCTAGTATTCCCTGTAAGGTTTATGTTGTCACCGCCTCCCCCTGGATTTACAGGGAAAGAACTGTTTACTTCAAGATGGTGGCCTTATTCACATGAAACTTGGAAGCTCTCTGTTCCTTACACTGGAAAGTCTAGCCCAGGATGCTGCTCTCATGCATATGAACATTGAGTAAGCATCTCCTGATAGTTACAAGGCTTCAAAGGTTGGGATATAACTTGGTAATCACAGAATTAATGCTTACCCTTAGCACTATTGTGGTGCTTTTTACCAAACTCACAGAGTTACAAAATCGGCACCGACTTCAAGATTCTTTTATCAGCCTCACCCCACTCTCCCCCCAACCCCCAAAACACATGGCTAGTAGCAGCCGATTTGCTTACAGCTCCTGAGGACTATTAATGCATTTCTGCATCTGTGGAGTTTTCTACAGAGTACATTTCCCATAAGTAGAATCATATAATATCTGCTTTTGTGTCTCCTTTTTTCCATTTAGCATAGAGTTTCATAATAAATAGTCAATTGTAAGCTTTTGTATGAACGTACAATTTCAAGTTTCTTGGGCATTAAATACTGAGAAATGCAATTGCTATAGCCAATAGTAATTTATATTTAATTTTTTTGAAGTGCTGCCAAACTCTTTTCCAAAAGGGCTATCTCATTTTATACTCCCACCACCAATATATGAGTTATAATTCCTTTATATTCTTGTCAGCTCTGACTGCTAAGTACTTTTTTGATAGCTAGCCTAGTGGGAATGGTATGATATTTTCACTGTGAAATGTTATGGATTTGCATTTCCATAATTGCTAGTGATATCCAACACATTTAAAAAAAAAGTCTTCTGTTTCTACTTTAGATTTCCACAAAAAGGTAGAAGAACTCTTTATACTTAAAGATTCATTTATTTTCATTTTGTGTGAATTATGCTTGCTTGCTTAAATGTCTGTGTACCATGTCTGTGCTTGGTGCCTTGGAAACCAGAACAGGGCATTGGCCCTGGAATTGGAGTTAATAGAAGTCTTGACCACCACTTGAGTTCTGGGAACTAAACTGGGTCCTCTGCAAAAGCAGCTAGGGCTCTTAACCACTGAACTGTCTCTCCAGCCCGATAATTCTTTTTTTATTAATTTTCTGAAAAATGTATGCATGTGTATAATATATTTTTATCACATTTACTCTTCATTCTCGTTTTTGTGTTTTTGTGTTTATGGACTAGGGAAAACCACCCCATATAACATAATCCAAGTTTTTCGTTGTTGTTGTTGTTGTTGTTGTTGTCTTTGTTTTTTTTTTTTTTACTTCTTGGTGAAAATGCCTACAGTACTGAGTAGATGTTTGCTTGTCTAAGGGAGAAGCCACATGAAGCAATCCCATGGAGTACCATGGCCTTCACAGAGCACGTTTATGGCATTTCTGGTACTCTGTGCTGTACGCATAGGGGATTAATTTCTTATACAGTCCTAAGAGGTTTGTGGTTCAACATCAAGGTGGAAAGAAAATCTAGAGTGTAATGTGTGTATTTATAGTGTTCGCTAGAATGTTGTATTCTGAGTAAAAGAGAATCATTTTCCTGAAAATGTATACCTAGGAAGAGGATTTGTTTGTTTGTTTGTTGTTTAAGTTCTTCCATGAATCTACGTGATAGCAACTTTGAAAACAAGGAATTTTGAGATCTATGAGCAAACTGAATTTCAAAGCCTGTTAGTTGAGTCTGTGAATAATTTAGGAAGTGGAACTTCTCAGTGAGGTAGAGAAAGTCGCCATTATTGACTGCAGTGGAATGAGGCAGGATCCGGTCAATCAGATTTGTTCCCTCTCACATTACACTGGGTTGTAAACAAGTCATAGTTAAAATAGATTGCCACCATGAAATGGTGGTCATGCTCATCATGAAAACCAGCTTCCCTGAGGTCTCCAAAACCAAGTAGGATCCAGTGCTAGTTTTCACCCTTTTAGTCTTAACCCCCGTAACAAGACCAACCATGAACCATGAAATTCAGGAGCAGGAATGACCGTGGCTCACACAAATCCACTGGGATAGCAGATTCCCAGGGCATTCCAGTGGTTAGAGCATTGATTCGGACATGCACATAGATGAAACCTGAGAACATGGTACAAGTTAAGTGACCTTCAACATTTGGCCCAAGAGGACTTGAATAGTTCCTTCCTTCCTTTCTTCCTTCCTTCCTTCCTTCCTTCCTTCCTTCCTTCCTTCCTTCCTTCTCTCTCTCTCTCTCTCTCTCTCTCTCTCTCTCTCTCTCTTTCTCTTTTTTGAAATTTTTATTGGATTTTTTATTTATATTTCAAATGTATCACCTTTCCTGGTTTCCTGTCCATAAGCTCTCTATCCCATCCCCCCCTCTTCCTTGTTCTATGAGGGTATTCCCCCACCCATTCCCCCACCCATTCCCCCACCCCTTCCCACTTCCTCACTTTGACATTCCCCTACCCTGGGGGGTCAACCCTTGGCAGGACCAAGGGCTTCTCCTCCCATTGGTGCTCAACTATAGAAAGCTGTTACATACCAGCATCCTTTTGAAATGGTAGTGGGCACTCCCAGTGATGGCTGAGTTTCTAATCGTAGGTCTTCTTCCTGTTGTCTTTTAAAAAATACCTCCAAGTCAGCACATGTATACTATCTTATCTCAAAACCATATGTCTTTATTATATTACAATCTGGACAGAAAGACCAGTTCTTTTATTCTAGCATTGTATAACCTGTTATACCTTGCCCACCTTAAAGTTTTTTCTTTGCTAACTAAGTATTAGACAAACTTACCTGCTTACTGCTACTCTAACACTCCAAATCCCTTCCAGTGAGACAGCTTTCCATCCTGCTCTTCCTGCCTCCAATTCTGATCACTCACCCCTAAGCCCACATCGTCTTGTCTCCCACATGGATGAATCAGAGATGCTGTGGGGCTGGGGCAGCCTCCACTCTACTCTATTTCTTGACTGCATCTTTTTTGAAGCCCTTATCCAGTACCTCAAATAGCTTTTGTAAAAGAATTGTTTGTCTGTTTCTCTCACTGAAATAATAGCTATTAATTTCTTGTTTCAATTTCCATTTTTCTTTATTAACTCAGCTATCCATTTTGATGTCTGCCCGAGTGCACCATTCATTTAAATTCTCTTGAAGTAACATTTGTTTTGGGGTCCCAAACCATCTGATAGCTAATACTACTTGTTTGAACATGACTGGTTAATCCCATCTCATAAACATAAATCAAGTTTACTTTTCATGTCCTCTTTTAACTTTTTTACATTACTCAAAAGCTAGCAAACAAAGGGCCATGTAAATTCCTAATCCCAGGGCTCAGTAATCTTTTAAAATATTTCACTTAACGTCCCTGGTATCAGGCAAACCATTTATCTGCATTCTCCTGCTTTGAAACACACGGCTCTTCCTTTCCACGAACCTGTTTACTTTCCATCTATCCCTGGAAGACAAATGAGGTCGCGTCTTTGAACATGACCTTCTCTTCTTGGCTGAGGTGAAGGTACATTAATCAAAACCAGATGAAAGTTCCGCACTCCCAGGTCCTTAGGAGTGGTCGGAGATACCTAAGGTTCTTCAGCAAGATGTGTGTCAGTTGGTCCAGGGGGAAACGTCTTTTCCTTTTGGTCACAATGTTGATCGAACACTTACTTTTTATTGCTATTCGAGGCCAGTGCCCCAACTTGTAGGAAAGTCAGCCGAGGACAGGAAGACCATTGCTCCATCTTCCTCCCTCCCACGATGCAGAAAGGAGTGGAGATCAGAGCTGCAGAGTCGAGGGCATTAGTTCCCCAGCACCAGCCCTCTGAAAGATGAGCACATCCCTCTGTAGGCTGAGGTCACCCCTACTCTGACACTCAGGTACTACAGTGCTGGCATCCACACTCAGCTGCTGTGTTGTTCTGTGGTGGCGGTGGTTTTTTTGATACAGTACTATATTAAGTCCATTACAATGTAAAGTTTTCTCAATTTTGAATTCTTTATCTAGAGAGCCCCATGCTGTTTAGATTTCCTACTAGAATCAAGTTGTGTGCATGTTTAGAAGCATTTTCTATGCTTCCAAAGTCCCTAAAGAAGGAAGGAAAGGGCATGTGACAAGACAAGGCACTTTCATTACAGGGTTAGCTTTAACTCTTGTTTCCAGGCTCCTAAAGAAAGGAATGGCCCATTGAAATGGAAACTGGTTATCTCCAGCCTTACACGACAATAAGAATAAGCCAAAAAGTGAGCGTTTACTTTAACACCAAAATCAAGGTGCTGTTCATAAAATGCTCGAGTCTTTATTTGCTAAAAAGTAAAAGTGATGCCCTAAAAGGTATCAAAAGAGAAATGGGGTTTTTCCAACAAAATATCCTGAGAGACAAAGAATATAGTTACACGAAAAAATACCTATCACTTGACACAACTTATTCAGTTATTTAAAACAGGTTTATTATCAAATAGTATTTTAATTTATAACATTTATATTTGACTGCTGTTTGTAACTTAAATGTTCTAAATACTGTTATTAATGTTCTAATAATGTTCAATATATTTAATTGATAGTTATGATTGGTAAACACTTTACTTCACTTATAATTTTGTAACTTTTCATACTGAAATTGATTACTCTGCTTTTAATATTTATGAGATGTGAATACCTCGATTTAATGCTATAAGGTCATACCTCTCTTCTCTGTCCTTAAAAGTGATTTTGTCATTGTACCTGTAGATCATGCCCAATATAATTATTATATTCCACCTCTGACATAGACAAACAGATTGTAAGATAAGAAAACTGTCCATTTTCGGTTGGAATTTTTAATTTATGGTTTACTAGAAAGATAGACTTAGACGTCATGCCTACTTGAAATATTTATAGTGAAGAGAGTTGTGCTGTAGCAAGTATAAGCTGAGCTGTCCGAAAAGGAATGACTCAATAGTAGTGTTCATTTATGTTTGTCTGAAACCCATTAATGCCATTCTGTCAAAATCTTAGCTTGTTCTTTAGTTTGATAAGTAACTTAATCAGCCTTCAATTGTTTGTCTTGTAGTAGGCCTGGAGTCATATAAATTTTATCTATAAAATTTTATCTTATCAATAAGATAATGATATGATAGGGTTCAAATAATATTTGGGAATCTGGGTTCTGAGGATTCTCATGGAACGGTTCTATATTCTCAACAGGATACTTGTACATTTCCTACACAAGCATTTGCACTGAGAACAAACACTAGGGTTCTTTTTCCCCAGCAACAGACACACTGGGACAGAGTTTATTGTTGTGGGTGTGTGTAAGCCATTGCTGCTCTCTTGTTGCCTAGGGCCAGGGTTCCTATCTTTTGGAGACTTGTGCACATTGGTGTGTTTAAAGTAAGCAAGTCCAGTTAAAACTGAATCGTGGGTTATCTGATATCATTTACACACAAAGCGCACTGATAAAGATGGAGCCAGAATGGGCTGTCGTCTAGTGATCTGATGACTGTTCCTGCCAGAGTACTATGGGATGGGACTGGGAGATATGGCTCAGCAGTCAAACGCTTGACTAGCGTGAGACCTGGGATCGATGGCTTCCCCAAAACAAAACAGAATGTCATTTCAGAACTCTTGAGTAAACTTCGTCATCTCATTTCAACAGCGGGAACAATGACACATTTGTGGATGTCTTCTGCAGCTGCACAAACCCCCAAAAGCAGATTTTTAGGTGAAATACAGTTGGCTTGCTTTCTACAGGAGATTATTCTAGTCCTGTGGATTCACTGTGTGTACTAGTGAGTCCTGTGGATTCACTGTGTTTACTAGTGAGTCCTGTGGATTCACTGTGTTTACTAGTGAGTCCTGTGGATTCACTGTGTTTACTAGTGAGTCCTGTGGATTCACTGATTTTGTCTAGTAATGAGCCGTAGGATAGGACAGCATCA
This sequence comes from Rattus norvegicus, assembly GCF_021556685.1. Lineage (NCBI taxonomy): Eukaryota > Metazoa > Chordata > Mammalia > Rodentia > Muridae > Rattus > Rattus norvegicus. The sequence continues at coordinate 36,239,593 of NC_141547.1, forward strand.
CCAGTGTTGAAGGATTTAGTTTTGTGTACAAGGAACATCAGAATTCAAGGAAAACTAATTTTTTTTAAAATAACAAGCACTCTCTTTTGCCTAATGATGAGCTTCTCCAACTTTCCATTTGATGTAACTGAGGTATAGGCTAGTTGTGTTTCTTCTTGGAAGCTTGTGAGGGAATGGTAAAGCACACAGTGCTTCATGGGACCTTTCCCCAAAGTAACTAAAGGGCCTGGCCCTTTTCCTAACTCCCCCCACCCACTAATCATGCTCCAGCCAAATCCTCCTGAATAAAATTCTTTTCTTGAAATATTGATTTATGATGTGATATATTTTTATGAAATCAATCCTAAATAATGATAACACCTGTTCAAAGATCATTATACTTTGAAGATTTACCCAGCATTTCTCTTATATTAGAGAACCATCTGTGACTGAACTGGTCCAAGGGCAGGAAGGCCAGCAGTGGCTGAGGTTGCACTCCAGCTGGGAGAATCTCAATGGGAGCACCCTGCAGGAGCTGCTGGTGCACAGGTAAGAAACCCCCCCACGGCAGCCATGTGTGTGCACATTACAGAGTCAGGGATGACCAGGGGGTGTTTCCTCTATTTCAAACAAGCAAACACACTTGCCACACCAGTAAATAACTTTCACAGAATATCTGTTACCTTTTACATTTGAACATTAGTGGACTCTTTAGAGACAGGATGAATTTTATTTTGACAAATTTCATATTTAGTCAGAACGACAGGACCCATTATGTTAGAAGAATGTCTCATTTTGAGGTGAACTCTCACATCTGTAGTTTCTACAAATACTGTGTGGGACTAGTTAATGGAAAATTAAGTTAGAGTCTGAGAAGATAATAAACACAAATCAAAACTAAAGTCAGGTAGCTTTGACTTCTCTTTTTTTATTTTTTTAATTTTTTATTAAAGTGAGTATTTCTTATTTACATTTCAAATGTTATTCCCTTTCCCGGTTTCTGAGCCAACATCCCCCTAACTACTTCCCCTCCCCTTCTATATGGGTGTTCCCCTCCGCATCCTCCCCCCATTACCGCCCTCCCCCCAACAATCATGTTCACTGGGGGTTCAGTCTTAGCAGGACCCAGGGCTTCCCCTTCCACTGGTGCTCTTACTAGGATATTCATTGCTACCTATGAGGTCAGAGTCCAGGGTCAGACCATGTATAGTCTTTAGGTAGTGGCTTAGTCCCTGGAAGCTCTGGTTGGTTGGCATTGTTGTGCATATGGGGTCTCGAGCCCCTTCAAGGTCTTCCAGTCCTTTCTCTGATTCCTTCAACGGGGGTCCCGTTCTCAGTTCAGTGGTTTGCTGCTGGCATTCGCCTCTGTATTTGCTGTATTCTGGCTGTGTCTCTCAGGAGAGATCTACATCTGGTTCCTGTCAGTCTGCACTTCTTTGCTTCATCCATCTTATCTACTTTGGTGGCTGTATATGTATGGGCCACATGTGGGGCAGGCTCTGAATGGGTGTTCCTTCTGCCTCTGTTCTAAACTTTGCCTCCCTATTCCCTCCCAAGGGTATTCTTTTCCCCTTTTACAGAAGGAGTGAAGCATTCTCATTTTGGTCATCCTTCTTGAGTTTCATGTGTTCTGTGCATCTAGGGTAATTCAAGCATTTGGTCTAATATCCACTTATCAATGAGTGCATACCATGTGTGTTTTTCTGTGATTGGGTTACCTCACTCAGGATGATATTTTCCAGTTCCCTCCATTAGCTTTGACTTCTCTTAAATGATGACGTATTAAACAAGTTCCTCTTCTTTATGAATGGGCTGAAAGAGGAATGTAAGGAAGGAATGGATTTCTTTTAAGATTTGTTTTAATTTATGCATATGCAGGTGAGAACAGATGCTTTGTGGTTCTTGAGATATAATCCACCTATCATTTCCATTTTGTAGTCTGATAAATTAGCTTGCCTTTTCTATCACTCACCATTGCTAGGCTGTGGCCTTTGAGATAATTGTTTAAATATTCTTAAATCTAACCCTTCATTTCCTTGACTGTTAAAATAAGATAGTTTTAATTAAGGAGTTTATTTTAAGGAATTAATGGGTCATGAGGCCAGAGGGGTCCCAGAACTCTGAGGGACAGGCCTCCTGATGTGACTTCTGAGTATATAAGCCAGGTCTTCAGCTAGAGTTCTGCATGCCTTGAATGACTGAGGCTCCTTATTTTTATTCATAATAAGATCATTTTTGTGGCCCATCCACTGGCTCAAAGTTAAGGCTTCATGCATGCTAGACAAGCACTTTACCACTGAGCTTTTCTCCCTGCCCACGGAATGGCTTCTTATTTGACACATTACATTACAGATACTCGCCAGGTGGTCTTAGCTAGATTGACCCATTACACTTTAAGAATCACAAAGAAAAAGGGAAAAGGTGATCCTTCACCCCTCAGGAAATCTGAAGACTTCCTCTTGGTCAAAATCCGCCCCCAAATTTCTAATAACTTTGTCAAATGAAGTACTTGCTCTAAACCAATGACCTAAGTCTTTCAACACAATAACGTTCCTGTAAGCTGGAATGGGAAAAGCCTTTCCCAGTCAAACAGAGGAACAGAGGAACCATTCTCCTTTGGGGACTTGTAGACCTGGCTCACTGACTAAGTGAGATGCTATGTAACAAGTTTGCTACAAAGAGTACAATCTTTATGACTCTCTACACAAAAAGTGTAATTTTTTAAAATGTAATAACTAAATTTACCACTAATTTTTGAATGTCATTTTTATATTAGGTCTGGGGCTAATCTCAGGAGTATAAAATTTAATGAAAGTAAAGAAAGACATAATCCCAAACAACTTAAATCATTTGAGTACAATCAGAGATTAGAAGGAAGTATAAAACATAATTTCAGATATCAAGGGGACAAGGCTTAGAGAGAGAGCTCAGTTGATAAAGAGTCTGCTGTCTAAACATAAACATAATAAACCCTGGTTAGTCACACTAGGAATAACAAAACCAAGGGTCTAGGGAAATATGACTTTAGAGTGCAGGAGGTAGAAAGAAAACTAGACTTTTATGTGTTGTATAATTAATCTTTTGCCAGTATTTACAGATGACTAAAAACAAATTCATTTTTAAAAATGAAAATACAGTACATTTTCAAAAGGGAAGATTTATGGTGTGTGGAAGTGGTATATATATATAAAGGTTGATTTCTTTTGATAGGAGAAATCAAGGATTAATAGTATTTTTTACAAGTCCCAAGTGTTTGTAATTTACATGATGAAAAAAACTTTTGATGGATGGAAAATTATTTGCTGACTACCATTTAACTTAGCCTAAACTGAATTCTTTTGTTCAACCACGCGCGTGCACACACACACACACACACACACACACACACACACACACACACACACACGAGAGAGAGAGAGAGAAAGAGAGAGACAGAGAGAGAGACAGAGAGAGAGAGAGAGAGAGAGAGAGAGGAAGTTTGCCTATGGTTTTGTACTTAGGGAGGCCAGTAAGGCCACTTCCAATTATGAGTGCCTACTAGTTCTAGCTGTGCCCCCTGGGATTATAGATAATAAATTCAAGCTCACTTTGCCCTGTCATCTCTTCTTTTTTTTTTTTTTTTGGTTCTTTTTTTCGGAGCTGGGGACCGAACCCAGGGCCTTGCACTTCCTAGGCAAGCGCTCTACCACTGAGCTAAATCCCCAACCCCCTGTCATCTCTTCTTATAACCACAGTTTAACTTTGATAATCTGGGCAAGATTTTTTTTCAGTTTACATATCCTTCATCCTTGATCTTCTACTTTAAAATGTAGAGTAATATTTTCTACCTCTCAGTCCATATCTCAGGGTTTTTTGGAGGATGGAGGTAGGGAGGTATCTGGCCTTTCATCCTTCACCATAGATTCTGTCAACTAAGATGATGTAAGAAGCTTCATGATAAGAATTTCTCTTTCCACAAATGTGACATCTTGTTACGATATCAAATAAAGTGAAACAGGTAGTGTATATGCTTCCAAAGTGGTCTCCGACCACACCTGTGCCCCAAGACGTCTTGCTATAAGACAACTGTACTCGGAGAGTATGAACTCCTCTGATGGTGGACCCTATGCTTCATAACATGGATAACGTGCTTCAGGTAAACAGTAAGCATATAACTTAACGCTATAACATTTTATGTTTCCAAACCCAGGCGGTCCTGCCCAAGCGGAAGTGAGATTTCCCTTCTGTGTACCAAGCAAGGTGAGATTGCTGGTGTTGCATGGGATAAGACATTAACTGTGCTGGCTCCTGGGAAACAGGAGCAGTTACACAAGACAGCCAGAGCTCAGCATCTACTTGGATTTGCAAACGATTCATGGACTATGATTTCTGATCCCTGTTAGACTGTGGTCGCCGCCCTGCTGCCCGAATGAACAAGAGGATCCTTGGGGGTCGGACTAGTCGTCCTGGGAGGTGGCCGTGGCAGTGTTCTCTGCAGAGTGAACCCAGTGGACATATCTGTGGCTGTGTCCTCATTGCCAAGAAGTGGGTCCTGACAGTTGCCCATTGCTTTGAAGGGTAGGTTGCAACGATTCATTTTACAATTGCCTGGGTTTTACCACTTGGCACTTGGGAATTCTCAGTGGTGTATGTAACTTCTTGAAGTCATTTGAACTCAATTATCATAGCCATTCTTATTCCCAGGAGAATGAAAAGAGTCTATCAGTGGAGCTCTTTCTGCTCTTCTGATCTTCCACTCACTGATGACCAATAGCTATATGGTGCTTAGAATGTATGTGCTAAGGAGGGAGGTCAGAAGTCTGATTTCTCAGCCACTGAAGTTCAGCCCCCTGTTCTGCACATCTGAAGTGTATTAGACATGTGAATATACATGGAAATGGTTTGTTTTAAAGCTACACATTGAAGTTCGGATGCACAGCGCGCAGGTGGTTGGGAAGAAGAACTAAAGGTACAATATTGTGTTAGGTTTCTCAAACATCCAGAACCAAGTCTTTGTCCTAACAATATCTACCCCTCAGATTTGTGTGTGCAGGAGGGAGTCTATTTAAAGTCGTAGGAACCATGCTTGGCAGCAACTAGGAAGCCTGAGAAAGGTGTATGTATCTTTAAAAACAATATTGCCGCAAGTGTGCCCTGTGCGATGCCCCTTAGCATTATGGTCTGTGTATACTCGCACTTCGCTGGCTTTATCCAGTTCCTCTGTGCTTCCTTTCTGTCACTTCCCCATCATTCTGGACGTAACCCCTGTTCCAACCTGATGACCATCTCTCCATGACGCCAAACACATCCAACTGTTCACATGGTGTCACTGTTGAATTTTACTACTTGAAATCATACTTTGTACATCATCGATTCTTTTCCCTTTTGGTAATACGCCATGGCCATCCTTCTAGGCCATCCCATTTTTAAAGTGCTAATACATGTTTTGGAAGCTAGGTACTATTCTGTATAGACTTGTCATGAATTTTTCTATTGGTCATCAGTTGATGAACATCTGAGATAGTTTCAGTTTACTGTTATTATAACAATGCTGGGGTGAAACTCTCTCCTGTAATTCTAGTATCCTATAGGCGCTATTGCTTCCAGAGGAGGCTGAGGAAACACTCAGCTCTACATAGGGATTACAGACATGGATGCTAGCTGTGGTCCTTGAGGAGCTTGGTAGGAAGACAGATTTTTTCAGTCATTTTATTTGAGATTGTAATATAGTTAAATCATCCCCCCTCCCTTTCCTGCCTCTAGAGTCACTCATGTACCAATCATGCTCTTTCAAATTCATGGCTTCTTTTTCTTTAGATGTTATCACACATATATGTGTATATTCTTAAATACATAAATACTATGTGTTCATTCTACAGTGTTATTTGTATTTTGATGTTTTCAGGGCTGACAGTTTAATATTAGATAACCAACTGGGATGCTCTTCCCTGGGGAAGACTATTTCTCCCGTTCTCAGCATTCCTTAGTTGCCTGTAGTTCCTTGTCTAGGGTTGAGGTCACCTAGACTTTTCTTACTTTATCCACATTAGCATGTCTATTAGTGTTGTCACTGTTCAGGACATGTTTAGTCAACCATATTAGTGAGTCTTCATGGGTCTGACTTCTCTGACATTTCTAGGAGACCCAATTTCATAGAAAACTCCTTGATTCTCTGGCTCTTATAATCTTTCTATCGCCCATTCTGCAAGGATCCCTGACCCTTAGGTGAATGTGATGTGTTATAGATGTATCGGTTGAGACCGAGCTCCCCAACTCTGCACTTGATTGATGGTAGTTTTCTGTAATGGTCCCTGTCGGTTGCAAAGAGAAGTTTCTTTAATGAGGTTTGTGAGAAATAAACTTAAATGCAGGCACAAGAACAAATACTTAGAAGGTAGTTAGGGATTGTGCTGGTTTAGAAAAGAGGTGGCTATAAGTTCTCCAAGATCTATGACTTCACCAGTCCTAGTTGGTTGGCTAGGCTTCCAGCACTAGCCATAACTTTCTTTTTGTTGAATGGATTTTAAGACTAATTAGAGAGCTGTTGGGTACTGCTATTGTGTGTGGACTACTATAGTGTCCTTAAGGCTACTGTCCCAGACTGGTTATTGTTGTGGTTCACAGGGACAAAGTGCTTTTGGTTGTGTCCCACCTTTAGAAGTTTGCATAATATTTTCTGATATTATTAAAGCTATTATTTCAAATCAGATCCAACTAGGAGACCTGGAAGTATGTCTGAAGTGCAAGGCCCTCTGCCTCTGGGAGTTACAAGGGCAACAGCAAGCCTACAATGTTTGGGGAGTCTCTTGGACAATTCCAACCAACAAAGGAGACAGACATTTAAATATATATTCAGAATATGTAGCAAATTATAACAAATGAAAAAATGTGATAACATTTGATCACTCTATTGGGGAAAGCTAATGTGCAAGTATAAAACCAGTGCCTTTTCTTGAGAATTTTCATATGTGAGACCCAGAATGATCTAGAGTATGTCTAGAAATGCACTGTAATGTTCTTCCTCTAGAAGGGGCCAGATGTTTTCAGATGTCTAGTCCACAACAAACAGAAGATCACTCTAGCAAACTGCATTCATCAAAGGTGATTACCTAAATGAATACACAGGTTTTTAAGGGAGCAACAGTGCTAATGTGCTTATTAATTCAAGTTTATGGGCTGCTCTTGCCGATTCTATATGTGGTATCAAAGTTTCCTCCGGCACTGGAGGATCTATAGAGTAGGGAAGGAAGCTTTAAGAAGGAATAAGTGTGTGTGTGTTTACAGTTAGTGACATGGAAAGATACCAAAGATCTTCAAGAGATTTTGTAGAATCCCAAATTTAACAGTGCTGTCAAGAAGGGCCTGCTCACCCAAATGAGGTTAGAAATTGCCCAACTTTTAAAAAAGTCCATTTTGATTGCATAGTCATAACCTAATTTTGTTTTATGGTCTCACAAGTGGCACGGCCAGCTTTTCAGAACTTTTCATTTTAAGGCCTGTTCTCTGCTGGGGCCATCAATTGCTGCAATGATTGGGATTTACTTCCTATCCTGATCCGTACTTTGGCCAGGCAAAATACGAGCCATCTGTGAGCCTTTTCATCCTGTCTCTTTTAATTATATTGGTGGGAAAGGAAAGACAATTTGCTTTCATTTCCATGGAGAGGTATTTAAAGATACCAAACAAAAATTAAAACCATGAGATACTAAGTTGACCAGATAGAGCTCCATATTCCTCAATACCAATTCAACTTCAAAGGTTCTAGGGAGGAAAAGACGTTCACATGCAGTGGTAATTTAACAGGCAATTGCCTCCCTCCCTTCACCCTTGAAGAACTGAAGGATGAACTTCCTGGGCCAGGCCACAGTGAGCAACTATCAAAGCATCTAATTCCTTTCCAGGAAGCGTGTATGGAAAGCTGACATCCTGCCCATCTCTTTAATCCCATTATGTCACCCGTGTCTTGATTTCTACCACACCAGTCAGTCTAGAATGTTGGCTGTGTGTCTGCATTTCTGCCTATATTACCTAGCTTCCTTTCTCTTTCCACAATGTTTAGAGTCCTATAGGTGTATCACATCTGTTCTTTGACAAGATCTCCAACACTCTCATCTTCTAGTCAGACTTGTAGTCACAATGTTGTCTCCTTGTACTTAAGAACAGAGAACAGATTCACACAAATAAATGAATAAATAAATAAATAATATTTGTGTTATGTCTGACTTCCAACATCAATTGGATATTTAATAACCCCTGAGAATCTTTCCATCTAAGTTGAGAAAGTTCCTTCTCTTATTTGTCACAGAACATTAATGTCTTGACTCTGCTGATCTGGCAGTTTTATAATTCACTCAGGAAGGGAATTACCAAGACCTGTGTTATATCCTTAGGATTACCCTTCATCTTGGTGCTTATGAACAAGGTCAGCCATTCATAGTTTATTTTTCTAGCTCATGTTCTGGCAGGATTTGGTACATTCCCATGAGTAATAATGTTTATGAACACAGAACTCATGTTTGGAACCACACTTCCTTTATGGTATTCTCGATGTTATTAAAGTGTAAGCTAATGTGGTTTTAAAAACTCCCAGGTGCCTGGAACCTGGCTTCACACTCAGCTCTGTTCTGCAATCTTTAAAAATACTCTTTTCCATTAAAGAAAATGTTTATAATATAGATAGTAGTTGGTCTGAATTACCAATCAATCCCCATAGTTTCTGGAACTTCTAACACTAAATGCTCCTCTTATGCTTTTCGATGAAAAGAAAACTCTAGGCCAATTAAATTTGTCGATGTTGAATTAGGAAAAGAATGGCTGTGCAGTGAGAAGCCTTCAGAACAGAAGAGGCAGACTTACTGCTTCCGGTGTTATCATTTCCTGTTCTGGTACAGTACGCCTGGGATAGAAAGGTTGACCGTTGTTACAGGATATCATGCACCCAATTGCTAACAGAGCTCATGTCAAATGCACGATTGTGAACCTCAAATGAGCATCTAACTCATGCAATGGACACTCAGAGTGAAGCCAGTTTTCAGCCTAAGAGACAGTTAATTATTTGACAGTTTTGTCTCAGCAAATCATCACCCTCTTCTGATCTCATTCCACATATCATGATATAGATACAGTCTTATGATTCGTCACGTCTTAACCCCTTGTTCCTAAATTTACTTTGTGTCTTTGGCCATATTTCTTATTTTGCCTTTCATTGTGGTGGGTGATGTGCCCCTCCCACTAAGAACAATCATGTCCCTCACAGACTTCACTCCTCACAGCATCATTTCTGCTCTGCATCACTTACTCCCTGGGAGCTGAATGGATCCTCTCACATCAGCGCCTTAATATCACCGCCATAAAACACCTTCTCCTTACTTCACTTCCGTCTTCAACTCTTGCTCCATGTTGATCGCTGTTCCCCAGGAGACACCTAAGATGTCTGCAATAGTTGCCCTCTCCATGCCTGTCTCAGGGTCTCCTTAGCCAGTGGTGGCTGGGCTGTCACCAAGGTCAGCAAAGAACGATGCCGACTGGAGTCTGGTAATGACTTCCCCCTTGCCAAGGCCAGGGGTGAGTTTTCACGGATGCCCCTTACCATCGTATCACTGCGTCTTTCTTGGAATAACATTCTCTATTCTTCCTCTAGAATAGTGAAAGAGCCTTCAGCCTTCATCTTGTTTCCATGACCTACCATTTTCTCTTTTCTTGTCTTCACCTATCTTGGGAAACTGAGTGCTCCAGGGCCACCGGTTGGCTTTCTTGTCTTAAGTTACTGATCTGATTAAATGCCATGTTTGAGCAAATATAAATTTCCTGTCTCTCTTACCTTTCCTTCCAATCAATTATCATTGCTACTACTAACACGCGCGCGCGCGCACACACACACACACACACACGCATGCGTGCACACATACACACTTTACTGCTTAGAAAAGATATTCATTTAATGGACACCCTAATTTACATGGCTATTGATTGATTGCTCCTGTTTTTCAATGATCAGCTAGATGATCAGTAGTCTCTCGTGGGCTCCTCCCGTGTTCTGAACTGTCCATCAGTTTGGTATTTCAGTGTTTTAAACACACATATATTAATCACATAGAAGATCAATTTCATTGATGCTGGCTGCATGTTGTTGTTGAATGGAGGCGTGGAGTGGGGTGGGTTTGTAGACAGAATGTTCTGCTTGGCTCTAGTTATCTATTAAGTTATCTATTTAGATGGAACGATCTGGAACAGAGAGCGCTTTCCCTCCTTTCACGGGAGCCCTCTCCATTTCCCATGCTTTTTCTCTGAAACAAACTCCAACTCATTTTATGGATAAGACTTTTGATAATTGCTGTAGTTTCGTGACACTCTGTGACAGACTCCAGTTTCGCAGTGCTCAGATCCATCTGTGGTCACATAAATGTGCAGATGATTCTTCTTTTCCCAAATTACTGTGATCATTTGTGGTGGCAGAATATATGCAGTGAATGCTACTATTTCTGCTTGATGTTACTAGCTATGGGACTATGTGACTTTATGATGCCTGTTTTCCTTCCTTCCTTCCCTCCTTCCCTCCTTCCTTCCTTCCCTCCTTCCCTCCTTCCTTCCTTCCCTCCTTCCTTCCTTCCTTTTTTCTTCCTTTCTCCCCATCCCTTGTCAAAACCCTCTCAAGTCTAACTGCAAAGTCTAGGACATATATACAAATACATATATATGTATTTACACAAATATATGTAATATGTGTGTATATGTATGTATGTATGTATGTATGTATGTATGTATGTGGTTAGGCCTTTCTGTTTTAGATTTCTGGATCCTTGTCTTACAAAGCTCTCCAATTTCTATAGTTTTACCCTACTGACTGACTTCTACCGCACTCCATATGACAGTATTTCCCTCGTCATCTGCCATCGTATTACCTACAAATGACTTCCCATTCACCTGACAAGTTTTTCTTTCCTCAGTACCTCAGCTGATATCTATGGATGCTTTTCACTGCCTCAAGGCTTAACAGAAACTGTGTGGTGTAGGTGTTCAAAGGACTGCCTTTCCGACCCCACTAATTACGATTACTGTCTCTATGACTTATGGGACTCACCATTAAATAAGCAATGCACCTCTCATAGCAAGTAAGACGAGGAGTTCTTGAATTAATGTGTGAAAATGCTCAGAAAATTACAGGGCTCATAAACAGATGAGTAAGCTAGACTGTGGATCTAATTTGCTTTTAACCCTTTATCTAACCTTTGAACCTGGATGTTTTGCATCAAATCTACATATTTGGTCTTCCATTTCATCCGGACAGTGATTAGCTGACAGCAAGAGGTGGAAGGTGGGGGCTGGAGAGATGGCTCAGCGGTTAAGAGCACTGACTGCTCTTCCAGAGGTCGCGAGTTCAATTCCCAGCAACCACATGGTGGCTCACAACCATCTGTAATGGGATCTGATGCCCTCTTATGGTGCGTCTGTAGACAGTGACAGTGTACTCATATAAATAATAAATAAATCTTAAAAAAAAAAAAAAGAGGTGGAAGGTGGCTGCCTGTCACACTTTCCTCAGTAACTTACACCTGCCTCTTCCTGCATTTACTTTGCAACCATCCTAGTCTAAATTCTGAGCACCCTTTCTGCAGACAACAATTTTAAAATACTAATGGCGGAGCACAATGTTAAAAATAAGAGTTTCCTAAGATTTGTAGGACAGCAGTATGTGTCTTTCCTGAGTGCAAATTTTGTTATTTTTCAAATGGCCTCTGGATCACCAGGCAACTAGCTGTGCTGGGTAAGTCATGTAATGCGGGATGGATTTTATTATACCTGTTATTTATATGTATTGATTTGCTTTTGATAAGTAGGCAAAGTAGAGTTCATATAAAATAGTCAAACCCAAACTAAAAACAGCAGAGGGTTGGACATTTTGTGTCTTAAAGAGTATAAAGATGACAAACAGTTATAAATCTGAGTAGATAAGACGGAGGGGCATGGCCATTGGTGGAGTGATTGCTAGCATGGCCAAAGCCCTGGGCTCAACCTCCAACACCATAAAGAATAAAAACTTCAAGGTGCATTTGACTAGCGGAATTAAGTCATATTTTCAGGTCTAAATACTAGAGTTGAATTTTGTGACTAGCAAACCAAAGTGACGGGTTACTCTGCCCAGAGGCAGGTGCCACAGTTCATGACACATGCAAGTCACTAGGTTTCCCTATAGAGTTCATAGCTAAAGACTTGAATGTCGAAATTACATCACCTCATCTATCTCATTTATAACATGCATTCATATGAAATAACAGTATGGGCATGGATACATTTGACTTTAAAAATGAGCTTTACAAAATGTATGTGCAGGAAGAATGAAAGGAGAAAAATGTCAGCTAACAGCTTCCTGGCATAATTTTCATTCCGGGTCATTGGAGCCATTGGCTCGACTTGAGCCTGAGCACTCAATGGTAGAACAAAAGCTGTGTATGTGTATATGTGTGTGTGTGTGTGTGTGTGTGTGTGTGTGTGTGTGTTTGTGTGTGTGTGTGTGTGTTTGTGTGTGTGTGGGGGGGGTGTGTGCGTGCAGTCTGTAAGTGCGCAGTCTGTAAGTATGTGTCGGGAGGGGGCAGAGGTTAACTTCTGACATCATTCCTCAAGTGGCATGTTTGAATGGTCTCTCAACGGTCTGGAATTTGTCAAGTAGAGTAGGCTAGCTCATCATCAAACCCAGAGACATGTCTTTCTATTGTCCCCTTCCCGGATGAGTTAACAGATACACATGACCATATTTTTGCTAGTGTGAGTTCTGGGGATCTAATTCAGGTCCTTGTGCTTACAGAGCGAGCACTTTGCATCAGAGCAATCCCCTGGACTCTTAGAACCAAAGAGGTTCTGCACAAGGATCCCTAAGTATGCTGACCTTCTCTTTGATGCTGTTTCGAGGTTTGGCATACAAACAAAAAGTTCTCTTCCTTATGCCGTGGATTTTATATTCATATACTTGGCTCGTTGTGTCCTGATTTTCCTTTTTAACTTTATAACCACGTCCTGCTCCCATGCTTGTCAATGAGTACTTTTTCTACTGATAGTAGATTCATGTGGCATCCATGTAGCCTAGAACTCTTCCCCTGTGTCTTCTCCAGCCAAGAGCCTGAGCCTATCTCTGCTGTCTCTGCCCTCATCCCTGACTCATTTTTCCAACGCATGCTCACTATGTTTCAAGCCATGTTTACCACATGAAAAGTGACTGGTTTACATAGTGGGGTCAATCGGCCATTCCCACACTTCTCCTTCACTTCCGAAGCCCTTTCTACTCTCTCCGTTCTCTTTTCCACAGCCGTGGAAGGAAAACCTGAAGAAGCACTTGGTATTTCATATCATGTGAACAAAACAGAAAAGACAAATTCTATCTACTCTTCCCCCTTCTTGTCCTTGATGGCTATTAACGCTGTAAGGATGCTAGGCTGTGTAGCAAGACTTAATGTAACTTAGTAACAGTTTTTGGTTTTACGGACCCCTGTGTTTTACAGACCCTTGTGTTTTACTGTTGGACTTAAACTAACCCCACTATAATTGACTAAATGCTGACTTTTGGTGTTGTTGCATTTTATTACAAATAATTAAGAATGTTTAATTACTTTAAATATTGCTTATGACTGAAGCAGAGGGCGAATTGTTGCAATGACTAAAGCTAAGTTGTGGTTCCGGGGTAAGAAGCTTCTAACGAGGCATTTAATAAATTAATTGGAAAAATACTGTTGATTTCAGATGTCTTAAACAATAAAATCCCATGTGAATATTACATTTCCTCAATGGACATGCAGACTTATTCCTGTAGACCAGGAAGGAGTGGGGAGGAGCACACAGACAGAGAAAGGGAGAAGACAGGGAGGAAAGCATGCACTTTGAGTGACTGCATCATGTAATGAAACATCATTTTGCAACATTATCTTGTCTGCCCAGGACATAACTCTTCCTCCAACTTATTATAGTCATTTCATGCATTGGCCAGCTTCACTCAATCGTCCAATTTGTACAGGCAGAGGTCATACCTTTCTTGCTTGTTGGGATCTCTAGCACAATGCTTGGCCTAGAAAATTTGTAATTTATCTGTATCCATTGTGTCCAATCCATGACATTGTTCTTGTAGGTTTGACATCATTTTCTTTAAAACAAATTGCAAATGTACAGTTTGCCTGTAGAGCAACTAAACTAACTAAGACATCCCCTAAGCTTGTATTTTGGACATTTGTATTCCCGTACATAGTGCTGTACTGGAAGGCTGTGGACTCATTAGGAGTTAGGATCTAGAAGTGGGTGGGGCTTTGAACATTACAGCTGGGCCTCTAGCTCCACCCTTGCTCTCTGCTTTCTGTGCCACAATATTGTGAAGAGCCTTCACCACACACACTTGCCACCATGGCTTCCTTATGGCAGTGGACTGAAATCTTCTGGAACTGTGAACCAAAAGGAATCTCTCCTCATTTAAGCTGTGCTTATAGTATGGCCACAGCAATGTGAAAGTAACCAACACAGTTCTTGTTTTCACTGATAATAAAACTCAGTGAGGGTGGGAGAGGCAAAATGGAGAGGAGACAAAGAGATCGATTAATATCAAATATCCCTGGTATCAGTGAAAACCATGAGAAGGAAATTAAAGCAGGTTCATAAGCAGAGAACAATGAGGAAGGTGGGATGGCCAGGTTCAGGATACACATTGAAAGCAGGAGTGAAGAGGCCTTTCTGTTGCCCCCAATACTGGGTTTGAGAAAAATTATTATGGTAATTGAAGGTCCTTGACTTCCAAAATTTCTGAACATCACTAATCATATGGGCTGCCCTTGAGAAATCTTGGCTGTTACCCGACATGCACATGACTGTGTTTAATAGACAAGTGGATCAAGTTTGTGACTCAAGTCAGAGACTAGAGCTTGTGATATACTTTCAAGACTCATCAGGGGAGTGTGGCATGCATAGAGAATGCTGGGGAGGGGTCTCAGAGCATGTCAACATTGACACCAGGAGGATGGGAGAAGGACCCAGGCGAAAAGATGGGCAAAGGGCAGGGAGCAACCCATGAGATTGTAGGAAGTTCCTAAGACTGATAAGACTTGTAAACTTGGAGAAGAAAGCTAATTTGAAGGTGAAAATTGCCTAAAATATTGAAGACAAATGCTCTTCCAAAATGGGACCTGAGATTGACTGCTGGGTTTGTAAGTAGGCATTTAAAACCTCGCAAATAGCTGCCCTGAGAACCTGATGCTTCCCTGAAGGATTCGTTCTCTCTTGGGAGAAACTCTTAGTCTTGGCTCCCCCGCCCCCTCCATTTTTCTTGCTTCTCTCTCTTTCTCTTAACTTCTAATTATCATTCTTATGTCATCAGACAGCTGTCTGCCCCTAAGGCCAAACAAGTTCTATTTTCAATAATGTCCTATTCAGGAAAGCTGAGTGCTTGCTACTAGAATTGCAGCGATGCATGGGAGACCATCACGGCTCTGCAAAAGGACGACATGAAAATTTATGAAGCATCCATATTTTTTAAAAAAATAATTAAAGAAATGACAGAAGTCTGAGCTTTGCTTCCGCATATAATAATACTCAGTTAATCATTCCTCAGGCCACTTCGGGGGCGCTTTTCATGTGAACGTGTTAGGAGGCAGCATGGGAACAGCCATTTAAACAAAATCTATACAAAAATTACTTGTAAAAGCATGTACAATCAAAGCAGATAGAGTTGAAGGTACTCTTGGTTTGTTTCTAGGAGAGAGGATGCTGATGTCTGGAAAGTGGTATTTGGCATAAACAACCTGGACCATCCGTCAGGCTTCATGCAGACCCGCTTTGTGAAGACCATTCTGCTACATCCCCGTTACAGTCGAGCAGTGGTAGACTATGACATCAGTGTGGTGGAGCTGAGTGATGATATCAATGAGACAAGCTACGTCAGACCTGTCTGCCTACCCAGCCCCAGGGAGTTCCTAGAACCAGATACATACTGCTACATCACAGGCTGGGGCCACATGGGCAATAAAAGTAAGTGAGTGTCACCAGCCACGATTGCCCATTCAGCAACGAAAAGCACTAGGGTTGCTTTAGACTTTGGCTACTGTTTCCCACTTCACACGTCAAAACACAGCCACATGGTGTTCGCTCGTCTAAGCCAATTGCAAACATGAACAATCCATCATAACAAACATATAAACCTCGGTCCCCAGCTCCGGAAAAACAAACAAACAAACAAACAACAAACAAACAAACAAACAAAATATAAACCTGCCCACCTGAGATGCAGACTCAAGCATCCTTCCACACAGCTTTGACTCTTTCTCCAGAGAGCTACTACCAAGGTTTGGGAGCTGCCATGCAAGGTGAGACCTGACAGACATCCTTGCTAGAGAGAACAGTGGTTTGGGCTACCTCTTGGCAGAATTTCTCTGAGTCTGTGTGGAATAATTAGGTGACTCCATTTCTGCAGTCAAGCTACACAGTCACACTTTCAATTGTGCAGTTGATTTGTTCTTATCTACAGATGCAGCAATCCTTCTACGAAGAATTGTGATACATATCTAGCTATTTAAATTGCTTACATTGGGCTTTATGCATAGTGATTTAGACACAAAACACATAGAGACAGTTTGACTTATTTAAAGTTTATAATAAGAGCCGAGAACAAAACGGTTGCGTCAGTTGTAGGGGCAAGCCATGCTTCTCTGAATGGTGGTATATATTGGCCTCCTAGCATTGATATCTTGATATCCTAGCATTGATATCTTGATATTAGCCACAAGAACACCAATTTAAAGGAACTTGCCACCATTCCTATACATGTTGCTTTTTTAAAAACTATGATTAGCATCGTAATGAAATGAGCAGAATATACTTCATGGTGTCTCTAGTTGTGTTCCTCACAAAATATCTATCTATATATGCTCATAGTAATAGGGTAGGTACCGTGGCACATATGCTGCAGTCAGGGATAGCATGAAGAGCAGGAAGATGAATTCATCCCAGAAGATCAGACTGACCCTGGCCATTCCAGTTTCTTGCCTTCTACAGAAGGAATGAGACGATCCTAGAACACATAAGACTGTTACACAAGGAATCAGCGGCACTGTGGCCCAAAAGATGCTGATGGTCTGAGCCTTGCCTCCTCTAGTGTGCAGCACACAGAGGATCTGTCATCCTCTGATATCCTCTGGTTTGTAACACTTGTACTACAACACATTTGTTTTCCCCAAATCATTATTATTAGCAATGCTTCCCCATCATGGCTTCCAATGTGTATGGCTTTTAGAATAAGATTTATAAGGTTTTGCTTGAAGACAGCCACTGTTATTCTTAAAAAAACCTTTAGGCAAGACAGAAGCCATATATGCTATCTATTGTAAGCAAGTGATGATATTGTCGCTTTCAAATCTGTCACAACCTCTAGGATGAAAGGTTCCACATCAGAACAAAGGTCAAAGGAGCACATGTGAGGTGGGCCCGTCTCGGTGAGGGTCAGCAGGTTTTCTCTAATCCTAGAGCAGGACGGATATACTGAGCTAAAACTCTCCCTTGTAGTCCTCTTTTCCACACCACCTGACAAGGAGTCAAGCCCTAAGTAGAAAATTTGGCTTTCAAGTAAGTCTTCCCTTTGAGACGATATTTAAGGGAAATGGTATGGTTCTCTAGGTGTTAGGAAAATATTCCTGCAATATTGTTTATATTGTATTTTGCTGGCCAGGTCTTTGCCAGTCTTATGCTCTTGTGTGTTTCTCTTTCTTCTTTTTGAATGCAGTGCCCTTTAAGCTGCAGGAGGGGGAAGTCCGCATTATTCCTCTGGAGCAGTGCCAGTCCTATTTTGACATGAAGACCATCACCAATCGGATGATATGTGCTGGCTATGAGTCCGGCACTGTGGACTCATGTATGGTAAGCTGCCTTCTGACTATGCCAGCAGTCAGGATCCTACATGATTTTGGTGAGCTTGCATAGCTCATCACAAGTCATGGTGGTCTCTCGGGAACCTTTGTGAATACCGTTCATTGCCGGGAGGTGGTTGGGTCAGCCCATCTCCTTTGATCAACTTGGTACCTCAGGCAAGCCTAATTATGAGGGGCAAGTAGAAATCACAGCTTCAAATCCGCTGTCTTAAGCAGTAGAGGGACACCAGAGGGTATCGCCAGGTATAATCATGATGACATTAGAACATACATTGACAGCCCAGCTCCCACAGTGTGTGAAAGGACTTCCGTCTGCAATTGCTTGATATTATGCCATGGCCCCCATTTGATGACCAGCCTGTCACTGTCACTGCATCCAACCTCAGGATCATGGCCATAGTGATCTTCCAAGCATGCCTCACAGGCAGTGCTGGGGTGGGGTGGGGGTTCATACGTTTACTTACATCGGCTACTGTGCTGCGTCTCTCTGGGGTTCAAATGGGCAGGAGCACAAAGTAGCAGGCAAGCGAGGAGCAGGTTGTGGCTCTTCTACATTGCTGTTCCGTTGCTCCAGAGGATCAAACTGCTCCTCAGATTTCCGTAGTCAGCGGAGAGAAACCATGCTCATCCTAAGCCCAATTGCATGGCATTTGGGATGGTTCATTTTAGAACATTATGTAGAACTGATTAATTGGGGATGTTTTAATTTTCCATTTTTGGGTACTTCCCACGTTTATAAGACCAATCCAACTTAAACAATAAAATTGTCGAGGCAATTAGGTTTGATGCATAAAGATTTTTTTTAAAAAATTATGACATTTTGTGGTGTGTTATATAAGTCGTCTGACCTCACGACAAGACAGAACGGACTCTCTTCACTCAGTGCATCAATTCCTTTAAAACTCAGAATCCGTCGTGCTTATTGGAAAGTTTTGTTTACACAGATGCCCTCCCAGGCTAACCATGGAAAACTTTGTTGAAATTTTCCAATTCAATTAAGCTGATTTGGGCTTTATTGTACCCTTAGGATGATAGCCCCACCACTAGACCTCTGAACTCCCATGGCTAACGTCAATTGCTATTTCTTGCAGGGAGACAGTGGTGGTCCTCTGGTTTGTGAACGACCCGGAGGACAGTGGACATTATTTGGTTTAACTTCATGGGGCTCCGTCTGCTTTTCCAAAGTCCTAGGACCTGGAGTGTACAGCAATGTGTCTTACTTTGTTGACTGGATCGAAAGACAAATATATATCCAGACCTTTCTCCAAAAGAAATCCCAAGGATAATCAGAGACTTTGTGGGAAACCTACACGGAGAATGACCCTCTTGAACAGGAAGCTGCCAAGAGCTGTACGAACAGGCGTGTCACGGACATGATGCTCAACACGCACTACAAGGTCTCTCCTGTTTGTTAGTTTTCCTCAGGCTTCAATCCTTTTCAACGTTATCATTCATTAATTTCATGGATTCTTTTCAAAGCACAGAGCAAAGTAGGTTTTGTTCTTTTGCTAGGCTAACCTTGAATGTAGTGTGGAATTATCAACCCACAGAGACATCTGGAGCTCTATGGTAACAAGTTATAGAAAGTGCCTTTTTGTTCTATTACAAAACACACACGGAGATGCACGCTCACTGATCTCCAGTTTCTGCTCAAGCACAGTGGCTTAGGGGGCACATTTCAGAACTGATCTTGGAAACTGGCTTTTCTTTATAAAAAGCCAAGATAATATACATGCTTTTACTACTTAATATACTCTTCTAAATAATTTGAAGAAATTATGAAAGACAGAAAAGACCCACAGTGTTAATGTAGACAGTTGAAGTTGCAAAAATGTAAAATTCTCTAGCCAACAAAACTAACACTCAGAAGTGAGTATAATTCTACGCTTTCTGTATTCAAATTAAGATTGTAATTTCATAGACAATCTCCATAGGACTTTCCCCATTCCTGGGGATTTTCGATGTATATCACTTAGATAACTGTGCTGTCAACAACCAGGTCAATCCTTGAGGAAATAATTTGTTTGCCTGTGTGGAAATGAATGAGAACCCTTTCCATTCTGTAAACCACACAAGTTAAAAAGGAGAAGAAAATTAAATGGTATACCATCCCCAATTAAATCTGAAAATTAGTCTGCTTGTGTTTACCCGAACCAGAAAAGTTACAGAACTAAACTTCAAAGTGTAGCAAAATGTTGCATGGACTATAACATTTTGCAATTTCCCCCTCCTGGTGTCTAACATCTGGTGTTGCCATTTTGCCTCATTGGTAATTAAAACAAAATTTTAGAGATGCTTTTAAGCACTGGGTCACTTTATGGGGATCAATTTCCAAAGCAATTAGTGGTTAAAAGTATTTTTCCCACTAAAAAGCTTCAAAACAGAAACCTTCATATGCACCTAATTTAATTAGCCAGACATCAACGATGTAACATCCAGACGCCTTTTGAACATACAGTAGGATGCACTGCTAAACTTCACCAGCAACCAAACTGCCTCAGTGTTCCAAACAGGGACTACCCGCAATTTTATATGTGTATTTTGTACTCTTTTTCTAGCTAGTTCAAATGCAAAAATTGTTTCAACCTTTATTCTCTATGTTTTTCACCTCTTGTCCTGGAACTTGTTACAAAGAGTGTGTAGCAAGTGGTTGTACTGTGGTCATGACTGTATGAAGGTTTAAGACCGTCGGTTGGTTTTGTTGTAATTGTTGGCACATAATTAATAAAATATATTTTAGCACTGGTGAACTTATATTCAGTAAAATGTACCTATTGGGCTTATTTTAAATAATTCTAAATACAAATGAACTGGTAGGATCCTTTTTATTTTTTCTGGAGGACTATGGATAGAATACAGAGACCAAGTTCTAGGAAGGTGGCTATCCCTCTCATAGCACAGTGCTACCTGATCTTGTACAGCCCACTCTCACAGGAACCTGCTCTTCTAAAGTAGCAACACTTTCGTGGTTAGTCTGATGAGTTGTAATAATATTAATTGTTCATGGCGTATTCACAGAACATCAAGTCTGCTAAGAGAACTAGTAGTCCATTTTTGCAAGTATTCCTATGCTTTAGAAACCTTTCATAACAAAATCATAATCCCAAATTCTTCATTACATGTTTTCTTGGAGTCCTCAAAATTTGTTGAATTACTCTAAATATAAAGATACAACACATCACATTAGGTTTGCTAGTTTTGCAGAAAATTGTTGTTCTCTTGTAAATTCAATCTTTTAAAAGCTTTACAGAGATCTGAAAATCTCCTCAGCATAGGACAAGGTGTGTTTCAGAAGTTTTTTTTTTTTTAATGAAAGAAAAATAATTAGTAATTAGATGTAGCCATACTTTTTTAGCAAGACACACAAATAATTGCATGAAGTATATAAATAGCTTCATATTTATCCAACACATTGAGTGTGGATTTAATTTATGAGCAAAGTTAGGAGGATGTTGGAGCTGTAGGTACAAGATTATAGCCCATGACATAAACATTAATGCTTTCCTATAGTCTTATGCAGAGATAATTCACATTTTGAAAACGACCTGCTTCTTATTCCCTTTTGTCATATTCCTTTAATCTTTCTATTAAAACCTTTCATTGCATATGAGTATCGCTTTAAGGTTTATTTGGGAAGTGATC
The DNA here is from genome assembly GCF_021556685.1 of Rattus norvegicus. Classification (NCBI taxonomy): domain Eukaryota; kingdom Metazoa; phylum Chordata; class Mammalia; order Rodentia; family Muridae; genus Rattus; species Rattus norvegicus. Next base: position 36,261,081 of record NC_141547.1, read on the forward strand.
TCAAGGACTGAATTCCCGGTGCTATGGGATTTTCCCCTCATAGACAAAAAGGCCCAAACAGCGTTCTCACAAAGGCACACCTTGGTGTTTTCCCTCTCAGCTCTAGCATCCATTACAGCCAGATTCAGAGAGGAGTTACAGGAGCGAGGACAGTTTTCAGTGAACATCATTTATTAAATAATTTATTTAAAAAAAATCTCAAGGAAGCAGAAGGCAGCTTCATTTAGACACATAGTTTTGTAACAGTTCCAGAAATCAGTCTATGGGAAAAGACCATTTGACAATGATACCAGGAAGGTACAGAAAGTAACTTGGACGGTACACAGCGGGTAACAGTTAGGCCCTGAGAAAAAGTTTATAAGACTTTGACGTAGACACTGACCTTTAGCATAGAGGTTCATGAAGAGAATTCTAGACAACAGGGAGGTGGCAGCTGTCAGGTGGATAAGGAAGCTTTGAAAAACTTCAACAAGAGTGCATGACTTCACAGTAGCAAACTGACTCTACTCGTGTAAACTAGCTTCTAGACACTAAATGAAGCCAGCATTCTGTCACAGCAGAAACTTGCTATAGACATCTCTACCCTTCAATATGTTTATTTTTCTAAGAGCCTCAGAGATTCCCACTGAGGATAACCTCTATCAATTTCCACCCATATCTCATTCTGTAGCGGGCACAACAGACAAGCTGTTGAGCACTTTTACAGCTATGAACTCTCAAGCCCCCTCTGGAAGACTTTCGAAGATGATTGTCTCATTTTAACGTGAGTGTCATCAATTTCAGAACCCAGGAGTTGCCCACAGCCTGTAGGCCCAGCTGATTGTGTTTCGTGACCATTTGTCTGTTTCCTGGTTGACAACATCTGCACATAAGGAGTCTCTGGGTCTACTCATAACAGTAAACAGAGCCAAAGGCAGCCTAGTACTGTTGAAACACTAGCCTTCTTTGCCCTTCCCTACAAAGGCTCTACTCAGCACAATGCTGAAATGACAGGGAGTGATGATAAACACTTTCAGTCAGGAACCAAAGCCTCCTCTCATGGGAAATAAAAGGCTCATGGGAATTTATCTTCAAATTAACGAGTTTTCCTGATGAACAATTTTTAAAAGTATTTTTTTTTATAAAGAGAATTTAGGTTGGATCTCACCTAAAGTATTTTCCAAATGCATGAGACTTATGTATAAAATAAATATATTTCAAATAAGTTTCTTTGAAAATGTTGGTATTTATAAGACAATTAACATTCCTTTACAAAAATCAAAAAGTTTCACAAAAAAAAACCCAATATATTATCCTGAATTAAATATTCCATTTCCCAAACTCTGCTCAGGTAAAACGCTGTCCCTTGTTTACAAATGTGTCGTGGGCATACAGTTGTAGACAGGTTCTTGGTTCTTCCATGCCCAGCAAAATGCTGACATCCCCTGTACAAAGCCTCCTCCTTGTACGAGTAATCCTCACTTCTGAGAGGGGCCTCCTTCCTAACTAGAAAGATTATCTGCAACTCGAAGCAGGGTATCCTGTGTTTTTAACTTGCTAAGGGTTCAGTCATCGTTGATGCCCCAGGTTTAGAATAGCCAAGGTCCAGCACAGTCTCACGTGTGCTCTGCTCAATGGTACACACTGTCGCTGACTTCATTGCAACAGAAGGGCCAGGCCTGGGTCTTCCTGACTTAGCAGCTGATTGGCTGGCATACTTAGATGCCACGTGATTGACCTTTGCAGTCCCTCTCCACCTCTTGAGAGCTTCTGTTCTCTCCTCCGGAGAGAGTCTGTCAAAGTACTTGGCTCTGAGAATTGGAGATGGAAACACGGATCCCTGAAGAACTCGGTATACAAACCTAGGTCACAAAAAAAAAATAAATCATAGAATTACGTTCACTTCCATTGCATGGGGGACTCGTGGAGAATACAGATCAGTTAAAAGAAAAAAAAAAAACAACCCAGTAGATGTCACTTGGCTTCTGAGATGGAGGAAGGTAAGTCGGCTATAAAATGGCAATTAAAAATAATACTAAAGTGGGCGGGATGGTAAGCCTCTATAATTAGAGGTTAAATTAGAGGGACAGTGATGAGTTCAAGGCCAGCTTAAGCTTGACGGTGAGTTTCAAGCCAGTCTGGGCTACTGGGCAAAGCCCTGATTTAAAAACTCAAAATCATTAAAAATATGAAGCAGACGAATATTTGTTTAGCATTAGCAAATAGTAAGCACCCTCTAAACCCCTGCCAAATAAGCATAAAGACTCCCTTCCTCTACTGTCACCAGGTAACAAATGTCAACGTGATTTTTGTGGGGGGAAACATCTGAAGCACGGAAGTCTTCTGAGTGAAGAAGGTGCCTGCTGGCAGCTCCATACCCGTGGCCCACAGGAAGTTTCTTTCTTTTTGGCACTCGGAAGACATTGTATACTATAGTAATAGTAATATATAGGGAGTCTTTATGAAGTGGCAAGGCTGAGAGATCTGCTCTTCCACCCCTGCCATGGGTGGACACAGCGTTAAAGGCTTCATCCTTGAATGAGAGTCATCCTTGAATGAGAGTGCCTTGACGTGGGATTTCTCAACCTCCCGAGCTCTGAGCTCAGACTTTTCCATTTGCAAGTTACCCAGTTTAAATATTCTGTTGAAGCTGTAAAACAGAGCAAGCCAAGGGCTCAGGGGATGGCAGAGCAAAGCATAGGACATGATAAATCCTCAGATAGTCCCATGAGGCAGAGTTTCTTTATTCCTGGGAGCTTTCCATCAAACTGGATCTTTCCATGACAGAGACATATATGTCTTCACTCAGTTAATCTAGGCTGGCTTATGGTATAACTGAGACCAATATTCAGCATGTAGGCTGACTTTCTCACTGCTGAACATGGTGCTCTGCCATTCATTCCTAATACTTACCTGAAGCCTCTGATTCTGTGTACTTACTGTCTTGAGGAGCAAACAAATTACATACCTGGGCAGAAGCGCTACGCAGGTCGTGAGAACACAGACTAAGTAGAACACGGGGTCCAGCATGTGCTTCTGCATAATCCCGTATGGGTTGGAGGGTGGGTTGCAAGTTACACACAAGGCTCCAAAAGCCAAGGCAAAGAAAAAGTAGGACAAGATGCTCCCAACAATGACCAGCATGTGGATCCAAGTCTGCAAGACAGAAAGGGCCCAGAAAGGAATGCCTATGGTGGCATATTGTGACCTGGCAAAACCTTTGTTAAAGGAACAAGTACATCTGAGCTCTGAGTGGCTGATTTTACAGACCTTACCACATGAGACACAAGGGCATAGGGGAAGAACATCCATCAAGAGTGGCTCATACGAGTGTTTGAATTCTACAAAATTAAATCAAAAATCAATGGGCAATCCCATTGGCTGGTTTAGTTGTACCGTCCATGTACCAGGAGGTGCTTGAATTTCCTTCTTTTTTATATACTTCCTCATTCGTTGTTTTATACGGTCACTCACTGATGTGATTAAGGTGTTATCTTATCTCAGTAGTCTTCAAATCTTCAGCCATTCACGTATACAGTAGAAATTGCATTTGCTCACCCATACTCTTATTCTCTTCCCTTAGTTAGCATTCAAGTGGTTTACAGCTCTCTACTCCCTTTCAATGAAGGAAGGGTCAATGAATGAGGACTTAAGACTCGCGGGGTAGAAGCTTGTAAGAGCTGCTGTGCCTTCTTCCATGGCACTTAGGGCAGCCTTCGTCACACCCAACAGTGTGCATACTGTTGGTGTCAGGAGGTTGGGCTTTCCTCCTAAGCAAAACACTGTCGTTATAAATCTCTTCCCTAGGACTGCAATTTTCAAACACGTTGCAATTCACTTTTACTTTGTTTTCCATTAAGAAAAGTACTTCCCCAAAGTATGTATCTTGTCAGAAGTCACGAAGATTGCTCATATTTTATAAAATGTAGCTCAGAAAATGTTGGCTAATTCCTTGATTAACAATGTCATGCTCTAGAACAATGGGTCTATTCTTTATTTATGCTTGCTTTCTTTATTCTTTCTTTTCCCTCCCTCCCTCTCTTCCTCCCCCCCCCCCTTCTCTCTCTCCCCCATCTCTCTCTGTCTTTCTTGTTCAAATGCCCTCCATTGGATTTGGATTTGAGCACTATTCTTGGTTTTTTCCCCTCTCACCTTATGTGCTTTTGCAAGGGACATGGCATCCCATAAATGAGTTGACATAAGGAAGTGAATGTGAAGAACACTGGGTAAAACCGCCAAGGAAGTGGGAGGTGGCCAAAATAGAGTGAGCAAGAGTTTTAAGAACATGTGATTCTTCAATTCAAAATGGCTGACTCTTCTAGAAAAGGCACTGCAAAGTCCATGAGCTCTAGTTGGACATCCTCTGGCAGGAGAGACACTTCTCCAAGATATAACTCCTAACAGAGACACTTCTACAATTTTAGCTTTCTTTCTCTTTCTTGGAGACAACACTCAACATAGAGTATAGTGTTGGCAACACACTGCTCTTAGGATCTATTGGCTCCTCAACATAATTTTCAGAACATTTCTACTTGCTTAGGTTATCCAGAATGGGCTGTTGTTGCTTTGAATGAGTGAACTCCAACTGGTAAATATGATGTGTCAGTTCCTCTGGAGCACAAAAAGCCTGTGGCACATTTTTTTTTGGCAGAACTAAAAGTATGGCTGACAATTGTTTAAAAGTTAAACAGATGTTCAAAGGAGACCAAATGTTACAGATTTTGGATTTCCTTCAGCCAACCTGCTATTTGCATGTTAACATTTTATCACATTTGGGGTTTATAAGATCACTCTGCATAAGAAAAGCAAAAGATACCAAAAATATATTCATTCCTACTTTATAACTTGTTAAAATAATTTGACAATACAGCATCGTATATTTTAAACCATAACCTCACTCAGTGAGTTCCTGTCTGAAATCCATTTATTTTCCCTGATGGTAAATACACACTCCAAATGGTCAGGTATCTACCTCCTCACTCAAATGGATTTTGTGACATTTACTCTCAGTCTTCTTTGACACTGGTTTACGTGGTGAACAAGACTGGTCTGAACCCTGACCTAACAGATATTGTAATTAGATGAGGAAGATGAACATGAATCAGATAATCCCATCACTAAACAAACAATATAAATTATTTTTAAGCTTTTGAATAAAATCAAGAGAGTAAGATAAGCTAATGATGAGTCAAGAAAAGTTGAAGGGAAAAAGAGTGAGTGCTGAGATACCCAATGATCTAAATTTTATATATATATATATAAATAATTTTATATATATATAAAAATATATATAATATATATATATTTGAAGTTAGTAAAAGCCACAAATACAAGGTCTGGTGGTTTGAATAGGTTTGAATAGGTACGGCCCCCACAGACTCCTGTGTTTGAATGCTTGGCCATAGAGAGTGGCACTATTAAGAGGTGTGGCCTTTTGGAATAGATATGGCCTTGTTGGAGGAATTGTGTCATTGTGTAGGCGAGCTTCAAGGTCTCATTTTATATATATATATATATATATATATATATATATATATATATATATATATATATATGCTATACTCAATATCCTTGCTGCCTGTAGACTGTAGATCAAGATGTAGAACTCTCAGCTCCTTCCTACTCCAGCACCATGTCTGCCTGCAGACCGCCATGCTTCCTGCCATGATGACAATGGACTGAACTTCTGAAAGTGTAAGCCAGCCCCAATTCAATGATTTCCTTTATGAGTTGCCTTGGTCACGGTGTCTTTTCATAGCATTGCAACCCTAACTAAGACACAAGGAGAATCTAAAAGCATCTCCACTAATAGATATGGTAAGTAGTGAGGTTCTGATGTGACAATGGACTCAAAGCATCTGAGAGGCTCGACGAGGAATACCATTGTGCCATCCCTTGAACAATGAAATGAAGCTAGGCATTGGTTAAGAGTTCATTCCAAGTGTAATAAGAAAATATAAGAAATCTTTGCACAAAGAAATTAAAAATATTTTATATTGTCTCAAGGGCATAAAGTCCTCATTCAGAAAAGTCAACAGAATGGGGTCACGGCACAGGATGTCACTGACTGTAGTCCAAAGCCATCAGCCTGACCTCAAAGCCTATTGGGCACAGATAGTGATTTCTTGCCACTGACTCACACTGCTATGAAGTGTCTACCAGTGACTGAAACAGAGGAACAGGTATCTTTCCCTTTTCCTGAACTCAGCATCATGGCACCTGGTGACCCTGAGTTTTTCCCTGAACGACCCTTTTCCCACAGTCTCATTGCTCTTCTGAGGGCTCGGCAGGTCCACTGCTAACAGAAGACTTGCCACCAAGCACAAAGAACGCACTCACCAAACTCTTGCTTTCAATCACCAGGTGGAGGAGAATAATCAATAGAGCGGCTGTGTTCAGGGGATTGCCAAAGGTAAAGATGTCGATGTCAGAGCCCTGGTAGGTCTGCAAGGAGAGAGCAGGGGGCGAGCGTGAGGAACTGCACACACTTGTTGGTGTAACACCATTTTATCTATGGCTCAAATGTGCCTTGGGTATTCTCTGCAATAGTTCTACTAACTGGTCACTTAGGAAAAAGGACCATTTTCACAGAAGAGGCTGACTGTCCCAGATAGACTATCCATGTATATTGTGAGCTTTTAGGTGGAATTCCTCTTCATTCTGAATTGTAATTCTGGAAGCTTTCGTTCATAGTTTTATTTTAGCTCCTAAAGGCACACATCAAATTCGTCCTATCCAATACACCATTGAAACAACAGTTCGAACCACCTTAGGCTTATACTTCTGGGTAGACACCGCCCTCCCTGACCCACACATCTTGAAGTCCTTACACCATTCCTCAGATGGTATGATTCTTTGCTTTCTCAGTTCCCACTTCTGAATACACTCCCAGTTGCTTTGTATAAATTCCTCTTCAGGAGTAAGATACCTGGGGGCTAGAAAGATGGCTCAGTGGTTAAGAGCACTGACTGCTCTTCCAGACGTCCTGAGTTCAATTCCCAGCAACCACATGGTGGCTCACAACCATCTGTAATGAGATCTCATGCTCTCTTCTGGTGTGTTCAAAGAGAGCTACAGTGTACTTATATATACTAAATAAATAAATCTATTTTTTAAAAAAAGAGTAAGATAGTCATAATATTCAAGGAAGCCTAATTCAAATACTTTAATTTGAACAGGGCAGAGAAACTGACAGCCTAGTTAGCATCATTGGTGTTTACTCTAATGGTGTGTTCTGCCACCCTACTTCATGGTTTCACACGTTTCTTTCTGGAATAAGGTGCAGAAAGATACCAGCAACCATGTCTATTGGGCTCGGGGCCAGCGTAAACGTTTAAAGTGAGTTTTTCCACACTCTTTGCCTACTTCTGTTACTTCCTTCCCAAATCATCTGTAAAAAATGGTTCCTATTAAATTTTAAAGATATTTTAATATTCTGGGTATAAGACTGATAGAATTAGCCTTCTGATAGGCACTCTTATGTTTCTTATAATAGGCTTTGGCTAATTTATTTATATGGCCAAAATGTAAATTTTATTTAAGCCACTGAAAAAAAAATCAGTAGACAGTTTAGTGTTAACAAGAGGCCCAAGAGAACTCAACTAGGTACTTGATTAAATCCATAAGCTAGCATATTGTGAGAGGTTATAAGTCAGTCAACTGAGAGTCACCCAGAGACCAGAAGCAAAGTACATAGAAACATCATTGGTTCATTAATAGCAAACACAGCGAGCAATGACTTACAAAGTAAGGCACAAAGAAGCAGACCAGGCTTTGATAAAAGGCATCCAACAAGGTGATCCAGAAGGTGAGAGGCAAGTATTCCTGGAAATGAAGTACAAATAAGAAAGAAGTAAAAATTAGCAAGGGCCAGAGCAAAATAATAATCTGTTCCTTCTTTCTCTATGCCACGATGCATGGTAGGAGAAGATTTGTTCAATGTTGTACCTGTATGGTTGGAAATGTAACACCCAGAAAGGAATTCTGATCCATTTAAAGAGTGGCTGGACCAGTTTACAACCCCATAAACAGTGGCTGAAGGTTTCTTTTTCCTCCAATCCTTTTCAGCTTGTCAGCTGTTTTGTTGCTCTTAGGCATCCTGCATTGGGTAAGATGTATGAAAGTGTGTGTGTGTGTGTGTGTGTGTGTGTGTGTGTGTGTGTGTGTGTGTGTTTATATATACATATAAATGTAACAATAATACCTGAAGAAAAAGCGGTCATGATTTTGAGAGAAGACAGGGTGAGAGGGTGAGATGGGGAGAAGTTAGAAGGAGGAAAAGGAAAGAGAAAATAATGTAATTATATTTTAATTAAAAAGTAAAATAAGGGCTGGAGAGATGGCTCAGCGGTTAAGAGCACCCGACTACTCTTCCAGAGATCCTGAGTTCAATTCCCAGCAACCACATGGTGGCTCACAACCATCTGTAAAGAGATCCAATGCCCTCTTCTGGTGTATCTGAAGACAGCTACAGTGTACTTATATATAATAAATGAATAAATCTTTAAAAAAAAAAGTAAAATAAGATATAGTTTATTGTGCTCAACATGTATTGCTCATGCTTGTGTGTATTTGTGTGTATGTGTGTATGAACATGCGTGTGTGTGTGTGTGTGTGTGTGTGTGTGTGTGTGTGTGTGTGTGTTGCTTCTGCTTGGGACTGACTAAACTACAGGCCACACATGTTAAACATGAACTCCACCACTGAACTGTATCCCTAAGCCCTTGTGGATCTATGAAATACTGGAAGCATGGATAGCTAGTTGTCATAATTTTCCATGCCTATTGATCAGAAAGCATTATTGCAAAACTTATCCAAACCCATCACTGATCTTGTACACACTGTTCCTCCAATTACCATCAGCTCTGTCTATGATCAACTAGACAGCCATCTTAACCACCTCCTATGCTCCCCTCTGTACCCTCAACACAGTCTCTCACGCTATAATGTGAATATAAAATGTCCTCCAATCATCTTATGTCTTCCAAGCTTGGTCCCAGCTCAGTACTGTTTTGAGGTTTGGGACTGTAAGTGTGAGGCCTGGCAGGCAGAAGTAGGGTCAGCCTAACTCTAGTTCTAGCTGCCTAGTCTTTAAGTCACTCTTTCTACTGCCTTCAATCTTCTCTCCTCCTGTCCCTCCTAACATGACCAGCCACAAACAAAACAAAACAAAATAGAAAAGGAAAAGAACCCGGTAAGGTAAAACAAATCTTTCCTCACAAAATAGGCTATGCCAAGTATTTGGTTATAATAATGAGAAAAGTGAAATAATATAAAAAGAGCTATAGAAGTAAGCAGAAGGTTCTCGAAACAAGAAACAAAATGGCTAGTAAATAATTTAAGAACAGTCAACACCCTTTGGCTATCAGGAAGTACAGATTAAAACCAATTTATGATCTTATTTTACATTAGTGAGAATGGCCAGGGTCAGGAATACAAATGGCGAGAATCGGCGGTACTGATGTGGGGAGAGGGGCATCCTTATCCACTCTTGGTTGGATTAGTGCAGCCACTCTGGAAGTCAATCTGGAGCTTTCTCAAAAAACCAGAATTAGAACAAGTATACGATCCAGTGTTAGCACTTCTGGCTAGTCCCGAAGGACTTTACATCCTACTTCGGAAATACTTAGAAGTCCATGTTCATTGCTGCTGTAGTCAAGATACCTAGAAAACAGAGCCAACCTAGATGTCCATCAACTGACAGATGGATAATGAAAACACAGTTCACAACCATGGGGAAATATTGCTCAGCTGTAAAGAGAGACAAAATCACAACAATTGCTGGTAAATGGGAGATCTTCAAGAAATTATACTCAGAGAGGCCACGCATGCTCAGAAAGATGACAGTCACATGCTCTTTCTCATGTAGATTCTAGTGTTGACTCTGTTTTGTTTGTTTAATTTGGAAGGCATGGAAAATCCACTGGTTTATAAGCTAATTTAAAAATATAATAGCTTTTTTTAAAGGAATTTGAACAAAAGTATCCTGTAGGGGGCACAGGGACCATGCTGCTCCCAGAAGGCATGGTAAACTAACTGGAAATCTCAGTGCTGGGCGCAGGATGCTTCTCTGTGAGTTCTTAGTTATACAGGCCTCAGGGACAACCAAAACAACAAAAGCTATCACCATTGGTCTTGGCTGTCACCATAATTAAATGGTAAGACTTTACTGCTGAAGAGACCATGTCTTGCATACAGAGCATAGATTAAACCAACCTCAACTGACTAGAAAACTTACTCCTTCCTGGCTAGCTTACACAGTGTGAGAAGGCACTATGCAGGGGTTGGGGATTTAGCTCAGTGGTAGAGCGCTTGCCTAGCAGGCGCAAGGCCCTGGGTTTGGTCCCCAGCTCCGAAAAAAAAGAAAAAGGAAAAAAAAAATAGAGAAGGCACTATGCAGGCTTCTGGGGGGGGTAAAAAAGAAATTAATGATTGTTGCAAGCACTGGAGATTGCTTCAATTTACTGGTATTCATTGGTGCAACAGAGTCGTGATAGTTTTGGGAATAACCAACCACCTTCTGATTAGATATCTGGTCTGCTCCAGAGGAGATATTTCATGCCTGGCCCTGCAAACCTGGGGAGATCATAAGCCCTACCTAGTAACCTACCACTGTTATATTAAATAGTCAAGCTGTCAAATTGCATTCTAAATGTTTGTATTTATACCTACAAATGCATGCTGCTTTCAACTTTGGTCAGAGACAGTGACTTCATGAAATTCATAGGCAAATGGAATGAACTAGAAAATATCATTCTGAGTGAGGTTACTCAATCACAGAAAAACACACTTGGTATGCACTCATTGATAAGTGGATATTAGCCAAAAAGCTCAAATTACCCAAGATGCAATCCACAGACCACAGGAAGCTCAAGAAGAAGGATGACTGAAATTCTGATGTTCCCACTCCTTCTTAAAAGGGGGAAAATATCCATAGGAGGGGATATGGAAGCAAAGTTTAGAGCAGCGACTCAAGGAAAGGCCATTCAGAGCCTGCCCCACATGTGGCCCATATATATATATGGCCACCAAAACTAGATAAGATTGATGAAGCTAGAAAATGCATGCTGAAAGGGACTGGATATAGATCTCTCCTGAGAGACACATCCAGAGCATGTCCAATACAGAGGTCAATGCTAGCAGCAAACCACCGAACTGAGAACAGGACTCCCTTGGGGGGAATTAGAGGAAGGATTGAAAGAGTTAAAGGAGCTTGCAACCCCATAAAAACAACAATGCCAACCAACCAGAGCTCCCAGGGACTAAACCACTACCCAAAGACTATACATGGACTGACCCAGGGCTCCAACTGCATAGGTAGCAGTGAATAGCCTTATTGGGGCACCAGTAGAAGGGGAAGCCCTTGGTCCTGCCAAGGTTGGAACCCCCAGTGCAGGGGAGTATAGGGGGCAGTAAGGGGGATGTATGGGGGGAATACCTGTATGGGGAAGGGGGAGGGGAGGGGATGAGGGCTTATGGACAGGAAACCAGGAAGGGGAATAACAGTTGAAATGTAAGTAAAGAAATATATCTAATAAAAAAATTAAAAAAAAAGAGTTAATGCAGAAATTCTTAACTGATCTAATTGCCAAGTATAAGTAACTCTGAGTGCTCAGCCATGGGTGAATGACCTAGACCAAACTCCCGTCACCCAAGGCTTAGGGAACATTTACTACAGGATAGAAAGAACGCAAGAGTTGGTGAAGGAGGAGGAGGCTATGAAAGGCTGACTTCTGGGTGACATGGCTGTTGTGATGCACCACCTCATGGCAGCTGTAAGTACATCCAAGCCCATCAAAAATGCCAAACAGACGGGGGCAGGATCCCTGAGGTCCCACACCAGTAAAGGAACTATCAACAGTAGATGGTGGCTGAGGAACTTACTCTACACTGGGAACAGCTAACGAACTCCCACATCCATATGTGCATGGGTAGCACTGAGTGGACTGAGATTGTCAGTAACAACAGAAAACAGAAACCATGAAGCTAGGGGGGGGGGGGATGATGAGGAAGCTAGGGGAAGGTGAAGTGAGGTAATGATGGAAGGATGTGATAAAATACAGCGTATAAATGTACACAACTTTCAAAGAACAAATGTATGTGTATATATGTGTGTATATATCATTGCATATGTGTGTATATATATATACACACACACACATACATACATACATACACACACACACACACACACACACACACACACACACACACTACAATACCAGCCATTTATTTTCTAAAAATCTACGTCAGTTCATGACATTGTCTTAATTGGTCAACTGCCTCCTCCTAGTCATCCCAACGATTCTTGTTGCATTTCCAATATAACTGAAGTTCCCTCCCACGACACATCAGGTCCAATTCACTGTTCCCACTCATTCTGTCTCCACTATCACCCCACAGCATCTATTCACTTCCTCCAGATTATCCTCCTTGCTGGGAGTTCATCCTTATGCCTCCCACATGACTGGTTCTAGTTTTCTATATCCCAAATATCATCTCCCCACAGAGGCATATCAGACTAGCCTAACCCAGATGCCCTTCAACAGAGGAATGGATACAGAAAATGTGGTACATCTATACAATGGAATACTACTCAGCTATCAAAAACAATGACTTTATGAAATTCATAGGCAAATGGATGGAACTGGAAAATCTCATCCTGAGTGAGGTAACCCAATCACAGAAAAACACACATGGTATGCACTCATTGATAAGTGGATATTAGTCCAAATGCTCGAATTACCCTAGATGCCTAGAACAAATGAAACTCAAGACGGATGATCAAAATGTGAATGCTTCACTCCTTCTTTAAAGGGGGAACAAGAATACTCTAGGGAGGGAATAGGGAGGCAAAGTTTAGAACAGAGGCTGAAGGAACACCCATTCAGAGCCTGCCTCACACGTGGCCCATACATATACAGCCACCAAACTAGATAAGATGGATGAAGCAAAGAAGTGCAGGCTGACAGGAACCGGATGTAGATCTCTCCTGAGAGACACAGCCAGAATACGGCAAATACATAGGTGAATGGCAGCAGCAAACCACTGAACTGAGAACGGGACCCCCGTTGAAGGAATCTTAGAAAGGACTGAAAGAGCTTGAAGGGGCTCGAGACCCCATATGAACAACAATGCCAAGCAACCAGAGCTTCCAGGGACTAAGCCACTACCCAAAGACTATACATGGACTGACCCTGGACTCTGACCTCATAGGTAGCAATGAATAGCCTAGTAAGAGCACCAGTGGAAGGGGAAGCACCTGGGTCCTGCTAAGACTGAACCCCCAGTGAACTAGATTGTTGGGGGGAGGGTGGTAATGGGGGGAGGGTGGGGAGGGGAACACCCATATAGAAGGAGAGGGGGAGGGGTTAGGGGTTAGGCCTGGAAACCGGGAAAGGGAATAACAACTGAAATGTAAATAAAAAATACCCAATTTAATAAAGATGGAGGGGAAAAAAAGAAAAAAAAAACACTTCCTCCTACCACAAAAAAAAAAAAAAAAAAAAAAAAATCTCTCCACCCTGTCATTCACAAGGAAGGCATCACAATCATGGAAAGTCTCTCCTATCAGAAAAACTGCTAAGGTGTTTTGGTTCTCAAAATTGAATGCACAGTTCAGGGTGGAATTCCGGCTCTTTTATTTAAGTGCTTATATGACGTTTCACACAAAGCAAGTACTCAAGACATATGTTAGGAGACATAGCAGCCAAACAACTGAAAATGGATTCTTGTTCTACCATCAGACCTGCTTAGATGGTGACCTGCATGCAGATGGATTCTGAGGATGTGTTCAGACCCTAGAGGAAGGAACATTATGGCTTTTTTGACAAGTGTGCACAGGCAAGAAAGTATCATATTCTTGGTATTGTCTTTTCTTAATGTGCCCTTCTTAGTCTTTTTTCCCCAAATATAAACGCAGACAAAATGTCCTTGAGAAATCTTATTGTCTCCTAAAGAATAAAGCTTTATAAATATACACATGATCTACATGAATTCTATTTTTCAAACGACTACGCTTTGAACCTTTTCGTAATATTGTTCCCTTTTCATGTCCTTTGTCTTCTGTAAAATCAAACAATGGAGACTCATTGTTTCCAGCTCATAATCCCCTGCATCTTCTTTCACTATTTCTTTAATGGCCATGATGGGGATATGTGTCTTTCTTCGCCCAAGTCTTCATAGAATCTCAGAAATGGCATGGATCAACAGTAGACGAGAATGTTTCAAAGACAAAAAGGCACCCAGAATGTTACTGGACCAGAATAATTGAAAACAAGTTAAAACACAACTTCATACTCTAGGATTGCTCAAGAAACCCACACTGAAGCTGCATGAAGAAAATGACTTCCAGAGGTAAAGAGTGAAAAGGTTGAAGAGGAGGTAAGTGGGAGGCTGGGAGCTAGCAGACAGAATGTCACGAGACTGAAGGGAAAATTCAAACATGAAGCAAAGCCAGAAAGAAGGAAGACCATGTGGATGGTGAATGGAGGGAAGACCAGGTGGATGGTGAGTGGATGGAGACCATGTGGATGGTGAGTGGATGGAGACCATGTGGATGTTGAGTGGATGGAGACCATGTGGATAGTGAGTGGATGGACACCATGTGGATGGTGAGTGGATGGACACCATGTGGATGGTGACTGGATGGACACCATGTGGATGGTGAGTGGATGGAGACCATGTGGATGGTGAGTGGATGGAGACCATGTGGATGGTGAGTGGATGGTGAGTGGATGGAGACCATGTGGATGGTGAGTGGATGGACACCATGTGGATGGTGAGTGGATGGAGACCATGTGGATGCTGAGTAAATGGAGACCATGTGGATGTTGAGTAGATGAAGACCATGTGGATGATGAGTAAATGGAGACCATGTGGATGTTGAGTAGATGGACACCATGTGGATGTTGAGTAAATGGAGACCTTGTGGATGATGAGTGGATGGAAACCATGTGGATGGTGAGTGGATGGAGACCATGTGGATGTTGAGTGGATGGAGACCATGTGGATGTTGAGTGGATGGAGACCATGTGGATAGTGAGTGGATGGAGACCATGTGGATGTTGAGTAAATGGAGACCAAGTGGATGGTGAGTGGATGGAGACCATGTGGATGTTGAGTGGATGGAGACCATGTGGATAGTGAGTGGACGGAGACCATGTGGATGTTGAGTAAATGGAGACCATGTGGATGGTGAGTGGACGGGAAGGGGTGACTGCTTTTGAAATTGGAACCCTCTGACTGTACCTTTCCACATTTATATCCTTTGCGGGAGAGAGTCTGAAGGGAGCTGTAGAAAAAGCCAGGACAAGACCCTCACACACACAGAACTTCTCTGGAGGCCATGTTCAAAGAACGGACAGACCCTGGAAAAGAAATTCAATGGAGCCGCCTTTTCCCTGTATGTATGTGCTGGGACTCTGTCCACTTGAATGCATTTTATCAAACAGGACAGATTAACAAAATGCTGTGCACAAAGAAATGATCATAGGATTCAAGGGCTGGATGTAATTGGGCTCAATTCTACTAAGAATAAGAATGAATTAGATTATAGAAAGGGGTTTTTAAGTTACTCCTATAATGCTTGCCATTGAAATGCCAGGAACATGGGACTTAGCAGGGGCCTGGGTGCAGAACAGTCTGCAGTGGCTCCTCCCACACAGTCCAGCACGGGCCTTGAACTAAAGGCAGACTGGATGGCTCTAGGGAAGCTCATTGTTTGGTTCAAGGGAACAGTGTGCTACTAAAGGTGTATGCAGATCTCTTCCTCCTGGCAGCTGAAGGTGTAGCTCCTCTTTGCTAGCTGTTTCTGTCAGGTGTGGTCACGAATCATTAACTCTGAGAAATAATGTTCAAGTCGAAATAAAGTCTGAGAAAGTAAAAGCATCGTTTAAAATCCCTTACATTGAATTTATGCTTATGCCTGATTGTTTGAAATAAAAATATTGAGTTCTTAATGTGCCAAGGAATGGTGCATATGTTATCTTCGTTAATTCTACACCATTTCCAGACAGTAAACAGACTGGAGCGTGGGCAAGGTAAAGAACTTGACAAGGCCACACACCAGAGAATCAGAAAGTTAACTCTTTGGAAACTCTGTAATTCCCAACCCATGTTGATCTATGCCAGTGTCTTCAAGGCAGCCCTTGGGGAGCAGCACACAGATTTCCGTTGTCTAATCTTACTGTGCTCTGCCTAGGGCTTCCCTAGATGAACTTCCCAACCTCACCCATGTGCTTCAGCTCTGTCTCTGGGAATGACACATGCCCCAGAACTGGGCAACAAGGAGACAGTTCTACCCTCGGTAATAAACACCAGAGAAGGCTCATGACAGGCTCTGGACTAAAGCATCAAAGCTAGACATTTATAATTGCTTAAAGGAAAAGATGCTGCCCCCATTTCCCTGGAGTATGCAGCCTACGAGTTTATGCATTTCTCTTTTTCAGTAGGTTAGCCCAAGGAATTTCTTTTCTTCTTTCTTTTTTCTCTTCATTTTTTTACCCCGCCCCCCTTTCCTTGCTCCTTTTATTCCCCTTGTTCATTACAAATGTGAGAACTCTGGCAATCCTCCTTCTCAGTAGTGGAGCATGTGACCACTTGGGGTTGCTCAGTTTTGCCCACACATAGGTATCTAAGGCTCCTTGCTCGCCTCTGTTGGGATCCTCACAATGCTCACAAAACACTTTACATTCTGGCTTCAACACCACAGTGGGAAACCAAAGAACTAAACGGACCATCAGAGCTCTTTGTGCAGCACAGCACAAAGGGACACTGCTTGGGCCTGGAGATCAGATCCAACTGTAACACTCACTAGCTCAGCACCCAAAGCAAGTTACTAAAGCCAACACCTTATGCTTGTATTACGCCACCTACAAAGTAGAGGCAGCGCCTCTCTTGAGGGATACTTGGGGGATTAAATTACATTAAGCATTTAGAACAATATCTTCTGTTGTGTAAATTTCCTGTTACAACCCTGTTGGCCATATTAATCTTGAGAAGGGTGAATCAGAAACAAGAGTATTTACATGACCACCTTAGGTGATAGGCTATCCTGCCTACTATCCATAATCCTTCAGGGGAGAGATAAGGGGGCAGCAAATACAGGGAAGCAGGAGAGGAGCCAATGCTGAGTGGCTAGGACCTAGAGATCAGTAGAGTGGAGATGGGAGCCTGTCAGGAGTCATCTAGGCTAGACTAAGGATAGCAGGTGGCCCTCCTGGAGGTGACCCACCATTTTTTGCATGGTCTGTGATGCTGAGCTCTATGAGGTAAAGTCCCAAAGAGACTTCACCTCAGGATTGCTTCTTGCAGCTGATTAATATATTAATATATTATATAAATTAATATAATAATCCCTAGGCATTAGCCCGCCCTATTGATCAGATTTCCTGCAGATCAGCATAATGATGAACTTTCATGAATTAATGATATTTAGATGAATTAAAGATCTTATAGAATTCCTGATTTGACCTTAGGAAGAAGGTTTTAAGAAATGGCTTTGGCTTCTTCTTCTTCAGGAAAACACCAAATGGCGGATGATGCTGGTGCAGCGGGAGGGCCCGGGGGCCCGGAGGCGCAGGATTAGGAGGCAGCAGTGGCTTCCTCGGAGGATTCGGCAGCGGCCTTAGGGGCCGCGGTCGGCCTCCCGAGGCCGAGGCCACGGGACTCATGGAGGTAAAGCTGAAGACAAGGAGTGGATCCCAGTCACCAAGCTGGGCGGCCTGGTTAAGGACATGAAGATCAAGTGCTTGGAGGAGATCTACCTGTTCTCTCTGCCCATTAAGGAGTCTGAGATTATTGACTTTTTCCTGGGTGCATCTCTAAAGGATGAGGTTCTGAAAATCATGCCAGTGTCGGGCTGGCCAGCGGACCAGGTTCAAGGCCTTTGTCTCTATTGGGGACTACAATGGCCACGTTGGTCTTGGTGTTAAGTGCTCCAAGGAGGTAGCCACTGCCATCCGAGGGGACATCATCCTGGCCAAGCTTTCGTCCCAGTGCGGAGAGGCTACTGGGGGAACAAGATTGGCAAGCCCCACACTGTGCCATGCAAGGTGACAGGCCGCTGTGGCTCTGTGCTGGTGCGTCTCATCCCTGCCGCCAGAGGCACTGGCATTGTCTCTGCTCCTGTGCCCAAGAAGCTACTGATGATGGCCGGTATAGATGACTGCTACACTTCAGCCAGGGGCTGCACTGCCACCCTGGGCAACTTTGCCAAGGCCACCTTTGATGCCATCTCCAAGACCTACAGCTACCTGACCCCTGACCTCTGGAAAGAGACTGTGTTCACCAAGTCTCCTTATCAGGAATTCACTGACCATCTTGTGAAAACCCACACCAGAGTCTCTGTTCAGAGGACCCAGGCTCCAGCTGTGGCTACCACATAAGGGTTTTTATACAAGAAAAATAAATGAATTAAGTCTGTTAAAAAAAAAAAAAGAAATGGCTTTGGTTGTTCTGCTAGAAAGATGTAATAAAGTTAGGATCAAGAATAGAATGTGCCCACTCCTCACAATAGTAAGTAAAGGCTGCATAATAAGAAATATCATAACTACACTCAAAGGAGAAATGGGCTTGGAACAAATTTGTGTTTAAGGAAAAGCATTCAGGTCCAAGGATGAAGCCACAGACGTACGCTATGATAAGACAGGCTGTGTGAAAACTGTTGCTTTGAACTTATAATGAGCATATAGAATGAAACATTGCTTTGAACTTAATATCAACTTCCGTTTGTTACTCCCATTTTATGTAACATTTATTCTCTGAGGTAACTTTCTAAAGAACTTTTGTCTATAAAAAGGCCAGAGAAAAGAAATAAAGGTGATGGTTTGGCTTTGGGGGCTCAGCGCCATCCATCCATCATCCATCCATCCATCCATCCATCCATCCACCCACCCACCCATCCATCCATCCATCCACCCACCCATCCATCCATCCATCCATCCATCCATCCATCCATCCATCCATCCACCCATCCATCCATCCATCCACCCATCCATCCATCCATCCAATGTAGTGGCATAGCCATTCTCCCATGTCACCTGGTGTGTATGTGTCTGTGTGAGTGACTTTTCCTCTATGGTAGTGCTAGCAATAAACCCTTTACCTCATCCCCTGCTCCTGTACAGCAAGAATTAATCAACACTTACCTCGGATCGCTGGCCGCTCTGGTAAAGTTCAGGCAGCTGCAGGAGGGTCTCTGCTGAAACGTCTTTCTCCAAAACTCCATAAATGATGGGGGGGACAGAAGTGAAGAGGAGGTTGAAGAAGATCAGAACCCAATAGTCAGTCATAGATGTTCCTGAAAACCCACAAAAGAACTGGTACCAGAAAAGGAGATTCACATAGGCCTGGGGAGACAAAAAAACACGTCCAGATCTTAAAGACATCAGTACACACTCTGAATGGCTGTCCTACGTGCTGCACTGCTGACTCCCGGACCTTTAGTCTTCCGTGGCTTTGCCCACAGCCACGGATGGAAGAATACAACTTCTCATGTAGTTCTTTAATTTTGTTTTGTTTCTAACGGATATCTCATTAAATTATACACACGCACACACCAGTACTACGTGGTGCTGCTGGCACGATTCTAAATGATTTACAACTAATTCTTTTAGTTTTCGTAACAACTTGGGAATTACTGTTGCTCCCATTTGACAGGTGATGAACTAAACTATTTCTGATTGATTAAAACATATACATGCATTTCTGATTCATCAAAATATATGCATACAAACCTTAGCCTCCATTGCAATGGTGATAGGAGCAGAGGTCAATGCTAAACTTATTAGGGCATCATGGTACCGCTGTGGGAATGGAATTATCGTTTCTATAAAATGGACCACTGGTGGCTTTCCTCAACCCTGAGAAGATGTAGCCAGAAAGGCCTATTACCAAAGCCCAACCACACCCAGTCCCAGATTTCAGACTTCTGGCTCCTAGACTGCAGGAGATTCCCATCGTTATTACTTTGGTACTCCATCATTGCATGCTGAATTATCTAAGCCACTGAGGGGCAAAGCGAATAGGACATTTGCACAAAGCTACCCAGACACTTATGTGCCATGTAAGTGGCAGAGTTGCAGATATGTTCTCTCTAGATGAAGGAGACAAAGGTGAAGACACCTGGCTTGGAGAAGACACGCCACACATGCATTGTTTTCCTACTCCTGCCCAGTTATTTCTTAGTAGTTACGAGGAATGGAGCCAACAGAATGGGCAACATTCAGTGCTAATACTGGACGGTCTCTTCGGAAGAAGCACGGGGGAAATGGCTGCCCTGGAGGTTGGTCTTTCCCCCAGCATTGTATCTTTCATTTTTAATTAAAAGAAGAATCCTTTTATAGTACTGTTTTACATTTTCTGTTTCCATCAATATTATACTTAGGGAAGGGTGGTTATCTTTCGCAATTGCCTTCATGACCTATAACTGCATCCTGAAAAAAAAAAAAACTAACAGTAATGGTTTTCACGTGGTGGCATGCATCAGGATGTTATAGGCTGGGGAAGCACTGACTTTTCTCAGTGTTCCACATCAAAAGAGGTCATAAGAACAACTCTTAAAATGGCCCAGCATCATATCTTAGATAAGGCCAGCACAGCAAAAATCCTACTTTTAAGGACCAAGAGAAAATGTAGTCTAAAGACCATAATGTAATTATAGTCCACCTTGAATAAGCAAATGAATCAACATGAATGTATAAGAAAGAAAACTGAAGTCCAGTATGTTGCTTTATGTCTGTAATCCTAGCACTCAGGATGCTGAAGCAGGAGGATTACTACAAGCTTGAGGTGCTCCTGGACTATGTAGTGAATTCCAGACAACCTAGGACTGGATACTGCCTGAAAAAAAATAATTAAAGAGAAAGAAGGAAGGAAGGGAGGGAGGAAGGAAGGAACATAGGTAAGTATAATTTAAATGGAACACTAAAGATTAGACACCAGGATTTCCAAACAACTTCTGATTATTCCAAGGAATAATTATACCGTGATCACAAAATATCTACCAAGTATTAATAGATTTTTATGGGCTGGGTAGACAATCCTTGCAATTAGATTTTCCTCTCTCACTCTCTTTGATATATTACAGGAGCCATTATTTGGAGCAGTAGGTTTACTTATTTATTTATTTACTCACTTATTTATTTATTTGCCTCCCCAAATATGATTTCATTTTCCCCTGACAACATCACTTTGTAATCCTGTCTGTCACTATCTCTTTTTAGAAAGTCAAAAATTGGAGTCTAAATGAACCCGTCAGGACTTAATGGGATGTAAACGCAGAGGGAGCAGAGTGTGCCGGCAGATGGACAGGCCCAGCAATTTGCTGTCAATAGTTCAAACATACACAGTCCCAGATTATCTCTGGAAAGACATTTAGAACAGCTTCCCGCTGTCCTCCAGACACTAATGAACACAGCAAGTTAGCACCGTGGTACTCCTCTTCATCCCTGAGGCAGCCAGCAGTAGAAGGTTGGACTGAGAGGCGGGTGGCAAATTCTCAGCAGGTACATACCACATTCTTGTAGAAAAAATAGAGAATCATGTTGGAGAGCCGTGTGTAACACCAGTGCCCGTGCACGAGAAGCAGCTTGCTGAGATGTCTGAACTGGGAAATGGCAAAGTCACTGGCCATCACAGCCTGCAGAGGAGACAGGAAGGGAGGACTGGGCAAAGGAACATGCTAGAACGCACACAGTCTAGCAGGTGTAGCCTGAGCAGCAGTAAACCCCAAATCAGTTCACTTACCTTACAAGCAGATTTAGAAAGAGAGACAACACATATGTTCATACACACATACATACATATACACATGCATACATATACACATGCACACACAGAGAGAGACAGACAGACACATCTTCCTCATCCTTACTCTCTCATGTCTCCTTTCCTTTCCCTTTCCCCACCCCAGTCCTCTACATTTTTCATGTCGTGTATTCAAATAGGAGTAGATACTTTTCAGTGAGAATTTAAGCAAAGCCATCACATGCCTACAGAGTGAGATCTTGCAGTGTATATGAGCTTTGTAAAAAGAGAACTCGGGGCTGGAGAGATGGTTCAGAGGTTAAGAGCACTGACTGCTCTTCCAGAGGTCCTGAGTTCAATTTTCAGCAACCACATGGTGGCTCACAACCATCTGTAATGGGATCCGATGCCCTCTTCTGGTGTGTACATGAAATAAACAAATAAATCTTTTTTAAAAAAGGGAGAGAGAACTCATGAACACAGCAGAGACTAGCCAGAACAACCTAATAGTCACAAGTGACCAATGGTGAACTGGGAGAAGGTCCTGCCTTCCTCAGTCCCTACACCATAGCTTCACTGCCCCACTACAATTATATCATGAAGAAGGTTTTCTTCTGTAGGTAGATTATGGTCGTGGTACTTGGGTGTGTACTCACCTGCATGCCTTCTTGACCTGAAACACCGATCCCAATGTCGGCCACTTGTATCATGCTAACATCATTGGCACCATCACCTTCAAGAGGTAGAAGAAAACATGAGACACATGAGAGGACTAAAATTCAAACAGGAAACCTAGCGCTATTCAAGTGAACAAATTGGTCCTATGAGCTTTAGCCCATGTCCCAGAGTTACTTGAACAGTCTCTAAGCTACATACTAACATTCTTCTCCTTTGAAAACTCTGAGCCTGCCCCCCACAGTTCAAATCATGCTCAGCACCAAAGTCTCCATATTCTTACTGGGACGGCCCATCAAGCACCATTTAAGGCATGTCGCCATTTTGGAAACCCAAAGTCCCCAAGTCCACATTTGTCCAATGAAAATTATGGCCAGGCTGATCACAGCAATACCCCAGTGCCAGGTCCCAACTTCTGTCTTAGGCTTTTACGTCTGCCCACTTTTAGATTCCAAAGCTACCCAGCATGCCCCATCCTCTCTACCACATGGTTTTACAGTGGTGACCAAAGACACTAGTCTCCTTCAACACCAGAAGCCACTTGCAGATATGACACTACAGAGGGATGGCCCCTCTGCCATTTCTGTTGTCTTTACTCACGCGCAGCGGAAGCAGCTGCCACTGCTCGGAGAACTGAATTTAAAATCTTTTCCCTATTTTTCTCAATAGCATTTGTTAACTGATAGTTGCCATATTTACATTTAGCTGCTCATTCATTTGTGCTAGCTCTATGCACTATAAGAAAGGTATCAGTTACAGATATTGCCTAAGGGGTAGGGGGAAGGCTGTCACAGACATGTCACTCAAATATATGCATTGAATGGATAACTGTTTTGTATAACTAAATTTAACTTTCCTGAAGGAAGAACGCCTGAGGTTTTCAGTTCCATGGTTCGATACTGAACTCTAGGTAATTAAGTTAATTTGGGGTCTAAGATATAACCAACAGAATATTATCACACTGTTCTCTGTGCCCCTTGCCTAACATCAGGTTCACAGTAAAAATCAGAGAGGCAGGAAGGGAGTAAAGTAGTACAGACAGAGATAGAGGGGAGGAAAGAAAGTGCATCTGGAAAAGAAAATACAGAATTATAAGGAGATGGATGGATGGATGGATGGATGGATGGATGGATGGATATATTCAGTATATTATATACAGAAGGAAGGAGAGACAAAGGATCAGCCCCTGGGACATACAAAGGAGACAGGGTCCCCACCCTCCTACCTCCACTCACCAATGGCCAGGGTCATCACATGGAGATGGTTTCGAACCAATTTCACCACCTCACTTTTTTGAAGGGGGGTGGCTCGGCAGCAGATCACAGCTTGGCACCATGCAGTGAGCTCAAGGAACTGCTTTCGCAGACTCTCCTGTAGGGCAAACTCCAGGGTCTTCCCAGTGATAACAAGTCCCGCACGTCCTGGGACCTGAGGGTCAGGAGGCTGAGGAAAGTTCTTTCTCGGTGATGCCAGCTCAGGAGACACTTGAGTCCTCTTCTGAAGTTCTTCCAAAATTGCACTCATCAGCATCCCACAGGCATCCTTGAATAAAGAGGAAGAGGCTATTAGCCTCAGGGCACCACTGGAGAGCTGGCTCAATTTTTCATTCTCCTTCTCTAGCAATTGCTGGATCACGGCTGCTTTGGGTAGTGAACCATAAGCTACTGTCAAAGAGACCACTTCATATCTTTTCAGTTTTGCAGCGCTCTCATGGGCTTCTGTGGACTTGAGGCCAGGTAAGATGGGGGCACCACAGACATAATTTTTACAGCTTAAAAAGCCTACATTGGATGCAAAATTCCATCGTATCAGCTGTCTTCCCCAGAAATGGACCTGGAGAAAT
Organism: Rattus norvegicus; assembly: GCF_021556685.1. Classification (NCBI taxonomy): domain Eukaryota; kingdom Metazoa; phylum Chordata; class Mammalia; order Rodentia; family Muridae; genus Rattus; species Rattus norvegicus. The sequence goes on from NC_141547.1 coordinate 36,285,325, forward strand.
GGACCTGGAGAATCCTCAGGTCTCGCGCCACCCACTATGAGCTGTTTGGCATTAAGCAAACACATCATCTCCCTTATCTGCAAAAGGCACACTTGCCTCCATCCCAACACTGTTGTGAAGACCAACTGAGACATGCAGATGTTTAAGGCACTGACTAAAGCTTGCATCTTCTTTTTATTTGATACATTGATCCTCTCAGACGCATTTGCTGAGGAAGCGTATGAGAAAATATTCTGGGCTTGGGACGCCTGTCTTCAGGGAGCTTCTACTATGGTCAGGATGGTCTTAGTGGAGTTTATCACATCAGCTTTGTATGCGTGTGCACTCCACCTGACACAGGAAATGCTATAAAGGCAGTCATCCCTTCTAATCTGTTTGGGTTTGGTTGTTGTTGTTTCAGAGTCTGTAGCTCTGGCCTAACAAATGCTAAGCTTGTACTCTGAAGGAGCTGCAGCCTCAGTTCCCTAACTCACTTTTAATCCCTGTGATGAAGAAAGGGGGGGGAAAGGCACTTCCTGGCTCATCTGTGCAGAGCGTTTCCTGCTCTTGCAGAGGATCAGAGTTCAGCTCCCAGCACTCACTAGAGCAGCAGTTCTTAACCTGTGAGTCATGACCCCCTGGGGGATCTAAGGACCCTTTCATAAGGGCGGCCTAAGACCATCAGAAAACAGACATTGTAAATTACAATTCATAAAAGTAGCAAAATTACAGTTATAAAGAGGCAATTAAAGTAAGTTTATGGTTGGGGTTGCAGCCTTAGTAAGGTTGAGAACCACTGCTCTAGAAGCTCACAAACACTGGTAACTGAGGTTTCAGTGGGATCCAACGTGCTCTTCTGAATTCTGGGGGCACTCTAGATTCTGCGCTCACACATGCGTAAACCCATGCCCTCGCAAACACGCACGGGTACTCAACTTCAAATATTTGCTGAGCACACTCTATTCACAAAGACTAACTAACCATAAACTTACTCAAAAAGTACTGCATTGAATGTCCACTAAGTCTAGGTCTCAGATCTAGAACTGGGAGACTGAAACTCATCTTGAAATAATTTATTGATGTAAGTTCATGAGTGACTTTTCTTAAAAAAAACTTTTAAGTGCTAATTTACCAAGCATTTCCTAACCCACAATAAAATACAAGGGACAAAGAAAAGGTGGGAACAGATACAAAATCATGATGCAACAGACTTAATGGCCATACTATGAATAATCATCGCGAATGAGTTTGCACGGGGCTGGACCCTTTAAGAGGTGGAGCCCTGTGGATGGTCATGGAGGTATGACCGTCCTCGTGAAGGAATGGGTGCTGGCCTTTCACAAGGAGTTAGTCTACTAGGAACAGACTAGTTCCTCCAGGAACAGACAAGGAAAGAGGCTAGCCTGGCCCTGCCTTACCCTTGTGCTTCCCCTCCTCCCAACTGAGCTTTCTACCACTCACCATTGGTGCACATAGCCCCATGGGATGCCCTCCACCATGGGACACCCACCAGAAGCTATAGCTCGCACCATGCTTATGAGCCTTCAATCTGTGGGCTACAAAGAACTCCTTATCTTCTGTACAGTACTCAGCTCACAGAGTCTGTTACAGCCTCAAAATAGGCAGCCTACATCCAGCTATGAAATGGAGCTACCCAACTACCTTAACCTTAGAACGAACTTGAGCCTACGTACCCCTAAAGCCATGAAGGAAAAGTCACATGTGCCTATTGTAGACACAAAATAAAACAGGGAAACTATTTATACAAATGTTTCTGAGTTTGATGAAATTAATATGGCATAATTTAGAAATCAGAGTACTTAATAGCCTTGAAAGTCAAACTATTCCATAAGAGGTGATGTTTATAGTGGAACATGTATATTAATATAAAATTCCTGGAAGCACTGACATTATGGTAGAGTTTACAGTCTAGATAGATAGTCTTCATAATATAGTCGTGAATCACTTGTAGCTTTATGAGTACACAAAGATGCTGACCTTTTTAGCAGTATGCACACACGTGTATACACATGCACACACATACATTCACATACACACACATACATATAGTCTTGATTATTTATCAATTCTAGAATTGTGAGTTCAGGTACTTGTTACCATTTATTTTTAATCTATACTCTCAGGATTTTGGAGCCCTATACTGCCAGGAAAAGTGATATCTGGGTCACATGATATTTCCACCAACTGTAGGAAGTAGTTGTTTATATATAATCTATCAATCACAATATAACATAGAAATATCTTAAAGTAGGAGATAACAACTTCAATGTTTGTTGTTACTTAACACGATAAGAAATCACCATATTTTGGTGTCTCTATCTATAAAACGAGTTAATATGTACTTGTCATAATTGTTCAATGAGATCATGCATGGAACGTCTTTTAGAGCTTCTAATAAAGACTGTAAATACTAGGTTATTTTTTCAGAAGAAAAAATGTTATAAGCACATAACTTAAACTGAACAATCCTGAGCTGGCTCTGTATGTCTGAACAACCAATGTTAGGATTTGATAACATGAATAGTAAAGAAAAAAACCTTCCTATGGATGGAAGTGATGAAGGCTTCTAAGTGGATAAAGTTATGCCCACAGTGGAGTTCATAGAAATTTGTAAAGTTACCACACATGACTTTAGATATCTCAGAACCCACACAGGACAGCTTGGGCTTTGTGATACGAGTCTTTTTGGCTTTTAGGGACTCCTGAAGAATGGAGACTAGGAAAGGGATATTAAAAGAGTAGTTACTGAACCAAGACTCACGAAATGAAAATTAAACTATCTCTATTGTCTTGAGCTGCATAGAAAATTCACACATAGGAAGTTATCAGTAGCAACTAACATCAACTAGATATGCACTAATTACTTCTTGAACTGGTAGTTTTAAATGTCTTCCAACATAAATTGTGAGTGCATGTGTGTGTGTGTGTGTGTGTGTGTGTGTGTATTCGTGATAATTTTAACCAATCAATAAAGATCTGATTCAATAAATAAAAATATATTTACTGTGCTTCTAAAAACAAAATCTAGAAGAAAGGGTTTTATATGTTTTTGTTTTGGTTTTCCCTGGAGTTATCTGTATTTTGATACACTGCCCCAAGGATGGTTGCCTAGTCATGTACTCAGGACTCAGGTGACTTCACCAGAACCTTCTCCCCCATTTAATTTGTAAAATACAGGTGAGGCAGGTACAGGATAAAAGGAGGCCTGTCATTGGAGGAGAAGGAAGGATGGACAGGAGAGAAGTTTGAAGGAAGAGGAGGAGACTAGGAGAAGCCGCGACAAAGAGAACGTGGAGGCTGATGTTAAGATTCCGCTCTGTGTATTTACAAGTTGTTATGAATGTTCTTGAGGGATGGATGTGAACCGGGCTTTGTACGTTTAGGTGGCCATTTATATCTTATCAACTGGATCAAAGGTTATTGTGTTGTGTGTCCTTTCGTGTATCAATTTAAGTGTAAGAAAGTGTGGAGCGGCTAGAGACACTGGACCGCTGCAGAACTGGGATGTGTGTTTCTGGCATGGAAACCTGCCTTGGGAACTAGATAGGTAGAGAGACTGCTGCCAGGCTCAGAGAGAGTCCTTCGGCAGTGTGATATGGGATAGAGCAAAGCAGGTGAGACACTTTGCTGACTGAGACTTGAGATGTCTAGCAGATATCTTGGGGCACTGTGATGTAGACCTAGTGGGGATGAAAGATACTCATTTATTTTATATATACTTTACAACAACATGTTTTTGTCATAAAGAAATGAGAAATGAGTTTAGAGGTAGTGGTGCAGGCTTTAATCTCAGGACTCCGGAGTCAGAGGCAGGTGGATCTCCATGAGTTTGAGGCCAGCTTAATCTACAGAGCTAGTTCCAGGACAGTCAGGGCTACACAGAGAAACCCTGTCTCCCTGTCTCAAAACCAAACCAAACCAAGCCAAACCAAACCAAACCAAACCAAACCAAACCACCACCACCACCACCACCACCACCAACAACAACAACAACAACCACAAAAGACTGTGATGAAAATAAGGAGGTTAATTTGTTAAATCTAATTTAGACATTACAGGTCTACAGCTGGATTGAAACATCACATAACATCATACTAACATAATTTTTATTTCCATGTATCTGCTAAAAATAAGTTTTGTTGAGCTGGAGAGATGACTCGGTCGGCAAAGTATTTGCAAGTGTGAGGACCTGAGTTTAACGTCCAGAAGCCCTTGGGGAAGGCTGAGCATGGTGGTACTGCTGGCAAACCCAGCAACTGGGAGGCAGACAGCAGACACAGATGGAAACAGGCAGATCCTTGGAGCTTGCTGGCAGACCTCTGTAGTCCAATCAGCAAGCCCCAAGGCAATAGGAGACCCTGATTCAAATGAACAAACAAACAAAAAGACAAAGAGACAGACAAAAATAAAAATTAAAAAAAAATAGCCCCTGAGGAACAAGACCAGAAATCGACCTCTGGCTTTTACATGTACATGTACACTCATATATACACATACACACACATACACACACACACACACACACACACACCAGACACACATATACACACACATACAGACATACACACATACAGACACATACACACACATATACATACACACACATAAATATACACATACATACAGATACATACACACATGCATACACATACATACACACACACAGACACATACACACATGCACACACATACACACACATACAGGCACACACACTCACATATAGACACATACATACATGCACACATACATACACACATTCAGATACACACACAGATATAGACATAAATAATACACACTCATACAAACATACACACACAGAGACACCAACATACACACATACACAGACATAAATATACACACACATACACCTACACACAGATTTATTTAAATCTTTTAAAGGGAAACCGGTGCAGAATGTCAGAAGCTTAACGGCATGCCAGGTAGTGCACTAGCTGACTGACTGACTTGCATTCATTATTTCCTAGAAACAAAATACTCTGCTTCACTCTTGGTAGCATTGATATTTGAACTAAAAAAAAAATATTTTTTTGTGTGTGGTGCTGCTCTGGGAGGTACAAGACACTTGGCAGTTATCACTGGTCTTTGATAACTACAGACCAATAGCACCCATCCTACCCCAAGTGTGCCAGTCAAAACATCTCCACATCTTGCCAAATGTCCCCTTTGAAGCAAAGCTCCCTTTGGATGCACTGAGTGATTGACACACCCGACCTGAGCGATGCTGTGCCTGCTTCTCATGATGACACAGATCACCATGTCTGTTCTCACAGACACAGGGAGCACTTCCCCTGACAAATGCATGGGGCCCTACATCTGAGAAGCATGCAACGTTATGCTTGGCTTCCCATGTATGCAGACTGGGAGCCATCTGGAGGGATCCCTGACTGGTCAGTAGGCTCTCTCTTAGCTTTTCTAAAAGGTTTCCACATTGTTTGAATGTTTAATAATGGCCATGAGCTACAATCTCAAGATAAAAGTTTTGAATGTCTAAAAAGTTCTAAGTCAAATTAAGAGCACCAATAGTTAATACCTTCCCTTCATTTTTGTTTGTTTATGCATTTGGTGTGTGTTTGTCTACTGGCATACCCCTTTTGTGGTATGTGTGTGGTCAAGTTGGTTCCAGGAATCGAACCCAGGTCCCAGGCTTGGCGGTAGCATTTCCGCAGCACTGATTATTTCTCTGTTTTTCATTTTATGCTTGCCATTCTCTCTATAGGGGCTGAGACATCTACAGCACTTTTAGGTGCTGCTGGCATTGCCAACCATCTGAAGAGGAAGGTGGTCTTTCCGCTGAAACCCTTCACTAAACTAACGCTGGGAGAAGGCATTTCCTCATTTTAACTACCTCTGGGCACGGGTGTTACCGTCTGTGACAGGCAAGGAAGAAGAGGCCACGTGGGGCAGGTAACTCCCCAAGGACAGATACTTGGTCAGTAGTGGTAAATATTTCATATGTCACTCAAGCCACATCCACTTGAGTCACTGAAATGATCCTGCACCTTAATGGCACTGCCCGTTAGAAGTATGGCCATAAAACAGCACCCAGTCAGTGTTAAATAAGGACAACTCTCTCTCCTCGAAACATATCACGGAGCTGAGTAGCAACCAGGGTTGAACCATAAAACCACTAGCTAGCCAAAGGTGACAGCCTGTGACACTGGCTCAGAACCTGATCCTGCAAGGTGGCTACTGAAGACATCATGAAGTCAGGCCACGGTGACAGAATCATGTTACTGCCTGACTTTCACAACAGTATGCACACGTCTGGGACACAGCATGTCACTCCTCTAGGAGCCTTCTACCTACGTAACTTTTTCAAATGTCTGTCCTGGTGCCTAACATTGGGGGTGGGGGTGGGGAGGTGGTTCAAAATCTTTTCAAGTCCTGCTTTAACACCTCCATCCATCCCCTTTATTTCTACAAATGCTGGGAGCACCACCTAAATTCACCACTAGAGGGCAGGGTTGTGCCGAGAGCCTAATTTTAAAATTTATCATTAAAAATATCTAGTTACTAACAGAAACTACTACTTCCCTTCAACTTGAAAGGGAAGTAAGTTCCAGTCTCAGGATTTTACATGTATTCTCATTTTTGTTCTGTTTTGACAAATCCCTGCTTGTGCAGTAGGGTGTGCAAAATAAGAAAAGGGAGTTTCTTTTAATGCTTGGATTCATTCATGATGCCTCTGAGTCGGGCTTTTAGAAAAATTGTGGCATCCTCCCAAAGACAAGCAAGGTCATTCAGCAGCATAACAGCAAGAAGCTACAGATGGTTGGCTTTCCCTTTTCCTTACACCCGTCCATCTCTTAATGCCCTACGGAGTTGAGAAGACTGGCTCAGTCTCATCGAGCATACTTCACTCTGCGTATTGAGGATAAAGAGCTTGTCATCTGGCTCCAGGAGTTTGCATGCATAAGCTATGTTGACGGCTGTCTCCTGCTTGTCCCCTGTCAGCATCCAGATCTTGATGCCAGCTTTGTGAAGGGCTTCTATAGACTCGGGGACCCCCTCCTGCAGACGATCTTCAATGCCAGTAGCACCTGAAAAGCAGTCGAAATGAAAAACAAGGTTTCCTAGAAGCCAGAGCCAGAGAGAACTCACTTGGCCATCAAATGAATCCTCTCCGTGGGCCATTCATTTCTGACCTACGTAAACTGCGGACAAGACATAAAATACAAAGAACCATGGGATTTATCAAACACACATTCTCCTTCTGGCTAGTGTTCATATCAACAAATTCAAAAGCTGATTCAAGTCTTGAGCTGAATTTTACCATTCTATGAAACTCCCAGGGTTAAAGGCAAGCTCTTAAAGAACACTTGGCCATAGGATACTATGCCCATTCGGGGTGCTCTTTCATAGTGTCAGTCCATGATGTCCTTTTCTGGAACAAGTGGATAGAACCAGATGTGCTTCAGAACCCAAGTTTTCCCACCGGTCATGTGGTGATATATCTTCTATTTTGTAATACCCATTAGTCACGCATATTTATATGTCCATAGAAAAGCTTGCACATTTTCATGCTAATTTGGGTATTAATGCTAAAAATAGCGCCACCTCAAATCAGGTTTGACTTTGCTGCCAAATGAGTTTTGGCACTAAGCCCACAGGGGCTCTGCTTCGGAAATGCAGGTAAAGAAGCATGCATGTGAGCTGCTTACACTGTCATAAGGAAATGATCGGTATTTAAAGGATTGTTTTCCCCCTAAGATGAGGAACGGAACTCAGAGGCAGCTCTCTTGGTGTGATAATGAGGCTTCCATCAGAATCCTCACCTCCGTGCTCCAAGGCATGGCTTCTGAACTTGCCAGCTCCTCACCATTCCTCTGGGGGCTTTCAGAAATTCCAGTGCCATGGTCACGCACTAGACCCACAGCCCTGGAATTCCTGGGGACATGGTTCTGGCATGAGGACAGTTTAGAGTTCTGTGAGTAATTCCGAGGTGCCGATCAGCCTGACTCGAGGAGTGTTGGCTGTGTTTGTGTAGTTTAGATTAGAATCAGGAGAGAGGAGATGATCACTTGCGGGTGCAGAAGAAAGGACATGGCCCTATACTTGGGAACACTGGAGTTTCTTGCTTTTTAGTTAATGTCTAAGTCTTTCAGCATGATCAAGATACTGCATGACTCTGTGATCTACTTCTTCTAAATAAGATGTATGTTTGTTATAAAGATTTAAGAACAACACAAATTTAAGGCTTTCTCCAATTCTTTGCAACACAGTTGCAAAATCCTTCTCTTGGACCAGGGTGTTTGTTTGACTCTGTATCAGGCCTTGGGTGTTTCAGTTTTACATCTTCCCAAGAATGCCCACTCTGTTCCCACTACAGAGGAACTCTAGTTCACTGAAGAGGAACTAGGATCTGAATGCACTTGAATGTGGGAAGAGGTCAGAATGGACAGAGAGGGAGAACCAAATACGCTTAATAGATGGCTAGCTGGGTGCTGGTGACACTTGCCTTGAATCCCAGCCCTCGGGGGCAGAGGCAGGTGGATCTCTGTGAGTTTGCCGCCAACCTGGTCTACATAGCTAGTTATAGAATAGTCAAACCCTATCTCAAACCAAAACAACAATAAAATAAAGTAAAGGTAATTGAGTTTAAAAAAACATCAAAGTGGCCAAAAGGGACAGAAAAATAATGGATTTAGAGACAAATTCTCTGCTCAGACAATACAGCACAATTTACCTACCAAGTAATGTGAGTTTGTTCTCTAGCCTCATGGCAGATTCAACTAGCAATTCTTCCCTGTTGTCGATGCTGGTTTCTGCTAGAAAGTGATTCCTCAACCACTCTGCGTATTCCGTGTCACTCATGACCTAAGAGAGGAAGAAAAGAGGCTAGAAGTCTGGCCATTTAACTTTGCAATACCCTACCAGGACATGCAACAACTTCATTTCTAGATTTCACCCTATGGGCACAATTGTTTTTGATCCATACTCCTTCACTTCACGGACGCAGGACCCCCAAACTCTGATCACGTGGATATGACCCTGCTGATAGACAGACACCACAGCTTAGTATCTCTGGGAACTTTTAAGCATTATCTTTGGTGAAAGTGAGTTCACCTATTAAACCAGGACAGAAGGTGGAATAGCCAGTTAAATCTGGGAGCACTCTAATGATGCAGCCAAGACAATTCCCTTAGGAATGTTTGCTTGGCCACAGCCAACAGCACTCCAGATGCCTTCTGAAGATTAACTCCTAAGGTGAAGCTTCAGAAAAGGTAACAAGAAAGTCGCCATATTAAAAAACACAGGAAGGCCAACATTCTAACAAAACTTATAAACACAACTCCTGGAGAAGGAGCCAATGTCTTCCTGTCTTTCATTGTCATATCAGATGAATCTGTATTTCAGGTCTTAAAACCAGGGTCGAATGGAGGAAGCTAAGCAATTCTTCTCTTATACACTCATTTTTGCCTGCAGTAATTTGATTTGGGAAAACAAAACATCTATTGGAATACATTCAAGTGAAAAGCCAGAGGTGGTTCGACCTTGAATCCCCCGAGCTTCCTACAATTGTATCAAAGAGGCATTTGATCCTTTCTGGTTGACTGGGCTCTTGGAAGTCCACAACAGAGCCAGCCCCACTTTGCCTTCCACAATAATTAATAACTATAACAGGGGTGGTCAGGGACAGGTGTTGGCAATAACAGCCCCCAAAGCCCTTCTGGGGCTCTGATTATTTCTTGCTACTTAACTTTTCGTTTAGAAAGGACCTATCATGCAGCAAGACTGTTTTTCTCCATAAAGAATAATCAAAAGTGGCTTAAAAATAATTTGGTAAATTTACTTGGATTGAAGGATCAGTTTACAGGCACATAAGAAAACAGGCCAAGGGGTTGGGGATTTAGCTCAGTGGTTAGAGCGCTTGCCTAGGAAGCGCAAGGCCCTGGGTTCGGTCCCCAGCTCCGGGGAAAAAAAAAAAGAAAACAGGCCAAGGCTGGAGAGATGGCTCAGCGGTTAAGAGCACTGACTGCTCTTCCAGAGGTCCTGAGTTCAATTCCCAGAACCATCTGTAATGAGATCTGGTGCCCTCTTCTGGTGTGTCTGAAGGCAGCTACAGTGTACTCATATATAATAATAAATACATCTTTTAAAACAAGGAAAAAAAGAAAAGAAAAAGGAAGCAGGCCAAACAAATTTTCCAAGACTTCACAAGAGGAACAAGAAGGCTGCCCTCAGGTCAATTGTTTTTTTCAAATCTCATTTAATGCTGACGAGCTGGGAGGATGTTGATGCTGCACTTTTTACTTCTAGAGAAACCGCTGTTTACATACAAGGCGACTTTGTCACGTGCAGAATGGAGAGGCTGTAAAAAGGGACTCTGGGGGGTTGGGGGGGACCACCCTGGTAGCTGGGTTTGGATTGAGGTCTGGTATACACACACACACACACACACACACACACACACACACACACACACACACACACACACACACACACACAGTCTCACCTTCTTTGCTACACACAGAGTGCGCAGGCCTCGTTTGGCATACTCGTCCAGGTGCCTCTGCGTTCTCTCCCTTATTACCATCTGTTGATCTTCCAGATTTGTCCCATCTGAAACCAGGAACAGAAAATCATTATTCCCGCCAGCCTGTGCAACTAGACCTTTTTTCCCCCTCTAAAAATGACAGTTTAATCCATAAGAAACAAAAGGTATTCTAGCTTTGCGTCTCAGATGTGTGCCTAGGAAAGGAATCCAGCTGCATAATTCTTCACTCTGATTCTTTTCTCCTGCGCAGAGGAAGCACTGAAGCTTTGAAACAGGCGCTGCTGTGAAGGGCCAGCGCTATCTAGCCTCTCCAGGGCTCTCCTCCCTTTTTAGGCAATAGATGTTTCCTGAATTCCATACAGATTGATATTATTGTGATGCCCATTTTCCCCCAGAAGACCAAATAGGTAACTGCAGAGACACAGCTAAGGATGGGTTTCAGATGTAAACAAGCCAAGATCTCAGCGCCAGCCCTTCGGTCTTCCCAGCAACTCAAGCAGTTTTTCTTTCCAAGTGTGGGCGTGGCCCCAAACTCCCCAGTCCGTCTGACCATCACCATGACAACTATGTAAACCTACCTGGGGAAGCCACGGACAGCAGCTCCATGATCACCGAATCAGCGCCTTTTGTATACACCACGACTTGTTTGGAAAGAGGATGCCGGACCACAACCGACATTCTTTTCCTTACCGAGTCAAAGGGCAGGATGTGTAGGAGTTGAAATGTTAATGGACCCAAAGCAGCAAAGTCCACCACGACCTGCTCTGGGGTCCGAGACCGTAAAGTGCAATGGTAAGCTCTGGCGGCATACACCAAGGCTGCTTCATCTGGACTCTCCGCCTCATAACACAGGTTGGAAGCCAAGGGCGGTGGTCCATCCAGGGCTTCCGCTGAGTCAATGGGGAGTCCAACGTCACTGTTTTCTGCCTCAGATTCTGTACAGCAAGCTGAGTTACTGGCCTGGGGAATTTCATCCATCTGAGAAGACTCGTCCTCCACAGGAGGCGACAGTTTTGTTCGACTAAAGAAAGAGATTCTGCTCACAAAGGCACAGGGAGTCCCAGAGGTTGAATCCTTCCCGCTCGCAAGGGACGGTGAACTTGATCTCCGGACAGACAATTTCTGGAAGATGTTTTTAATCTCTTCCAAGGACTTGATGGGCATTCCACCCAGTGAGGAGAGCCCAATCTAGGAAGGACAATGGAACAAGTTCTTAATAACAAGTCCAAAATGAGGTCATTACAGTCCTGAAAGTGTTCCCACTGTCTTAACTGCCAACCTGCCTCCTCCCCAGAAATTCCATAGCAAGCAGGAAGACAAATAAAAAGCCACCAGGAAAAACGACGTTACACATTGTGATGACGCTGTATATTTCTGTAACTATTTAGGTACAAAATGCTAATATTGGATTTCCTTACAGAATTGTTTCTAAAGCTGGGGGGTGGTGATGCATGCTTTTAATCCCAGTACCTGGGAGGAAAAGTTGATGTCTGAGTTCAAAGCTAACCTGATCTACAGAGTGAGTTCCAGGGCAGTGAGAACTGTACAGAGAAATCCTGTCTCAAACAAAACAAAACAAAACAAAACAAAACAAAACAAAACAAAACAAAACAGAAGAAAGGAAGGAAGGAAGGAAAGAAAGATAGAAGAAAGAATTTTACATATATACAATAACGATTATAAGCAGATTGAATGAGGCATAGTAGTGCTTGCACATAATCTCAGCTCCTGAAAGACAGAAGCAGAAGGACCCCCAAATTCAAAGCCAGGCTGGGTTACCTAATGAGACCCTGCCTCAAAGAATCAATTATGAAACAATTAATCACCATTAAAATAAAAATTCAAATTAGCTAAATATTTAATATTAAAACAAAGACCTCTTCTTGAAATGTATTTTAAAATGAAGTTTATAGAGCATGGGTAAATTATTTCAAAAGTTCAAGGCTTGAGGTGCATTTTTCTTTTCTCTCTTTAGAGTCTATAAAAGGTTATAACCAAACAGGGCAGTGTGTGGAAGTTAGTGAAGAGGGACTTAACCACATCATCACATGATTTTAACTATTATTAGTATGCAGTTTGTTCTTATTCATACTTTGCCTTCTTTTATTCTTTTAATATCAGGGATTAAGCTTATAATTTCATGCCTATCACGAAAGATCACCCAGTAGATTGTAAAGTTTATTCATTCAAAAGTATGTGGCGAATTTAAACGTTTTCCTCGGTAACTGATAGCATGGCTTTCGAGGGGCTGTTGCTGGTCATTCTTTGCTTTATCAGAGGCTCAGACATAAGGCAAAGTCTGCACCTTGTCACTGGGAAGTCTTTGTATCATTCCGTACGCTTCCTTTCTCTCACTACCCTACGAATCTGGGAGAAGCAGGGGTCTTCATGCCCACCAAGAGTTTATTCTAAGCAATACAGCCATATACCCTCTAGGAATAAATCTACAATACTTCGTAGAGAGAAAAATGCCAAAAAAATCACCAACTTGAAAAACAGGTGTAAAATACCGTGTAGTACATTTTCTTCAAAATCTCATTTATTCTCTAATTACATAATCGCTTTTTTTTTTTAGAGCATCTTCTCAGACAACACTGTGTTAAATACAGTCTCTGATCAGGTGCGGCTTCAGTGAAAGTGAATTATTTTTATGTTAAAGTTCCCACCTCTGAAGTTGCCAAAAGAAAATGATCGGTTGGAGCATTAACATTTAATTGGATTTTGCTGTAAATTGAATTTTAAGTGGCTGTGTGGGAAAGGCAAGCTATACCAGGACGCTAGTATACTGCGATAGATCACCAGTGGTTTTTCCTCGTAAATTTTCCATGACCTCTTAGGCACAGCTACACTAAAGAAATTCTGAATCCTGGCAGGTCGAACTCAAATTGGTTTATAGATAGATTGAGCTAAAGGAAATCTGGCTGGCACTTGAAGAAAGTTTGTCACCGTCATGGCGATTAAACTAATGCTTCACTATGTCATGCCTATGATGTCGTAGGGCTCAGAAGCCTCACGGGAAGCTCTAATTTAGTGGGGCAAGGAAGGCAAAGCAAACGTTCAGAGTAAGCCCAGAGTAAGCCTACACCCTAGGCTCGCCCCCACCCTCAGCCCCAGCCCCGCACACTGGTTTTGTAATGCCGGTGAAATCCTTCCAAGGCGTCTTTATGATGCAGAGGGACATTTTTGATTATGAGCCTAGCCTTTAACAGCTCTCCAGCCCCAGCAACTGATGGAAACACATGCAGAGACCCACAACTAAATATTAGATGGAATCCTGCAGAAGGGGAGGAAGGATTGTGAGAGCCAGAGAGGTTAAGGACACAAAAAACCCTACAGAATCAACTAAGGTGGGCCCATAGGGGCTCATAGAGGCTGGACCGCCAACCAGAGGACACACCTAAGACTGACCTACGCCCTCTGAACATATGTAACAGATGTGCAGCTTGGTCTTCACGTGGGACTCCCGACAGTGAGAGCAGGGGCTCCCTCTGACTCTGCTGCCTGCCTTTGGGACCCTTTTCCCTTAGTGATCTGCCTCTTCTAGACTCAATAGAAGATGTGTCTACTCTTACTGAGACCTGATACGCTAAGGGTGGTTGATATCTATGGGAGACCCCCCCCCTCTTCTGAGGAGAAAGGGAGAAGGAGAGGATGGGGGTGAGGCGGGGGAGACTGGAGGGAAAACTGCAGTCAGGATGCAAAGCTAATCAGTTAACTAACTAATCAATGATTTTGAAATACAGAAGAACAGAGCAAGAGCTCCTAGCTTTCAAAGCTCTGAGAGGACTGACCACGTTAGGACCAATAACTGTGGTAAGTGCAGAGGCAAGAACAGATCCTGAGGAAATGGTATACACCTGCTCTTCCTGCTGCTTTCCGATTTATCAGCATCCCATAACGAACCCAATATGGATGCATGTAAACCCCCACAGCATCCCCAGCTGAGAAAACCCCGTTTAACTTCACCTTCTGGCGAGGCTGGTTCGGAGCAGAAACCACCACCGTGTTGCAAATTGCCAGTGCAATAAAGAAGTCCATGATGTACAAAGTCTCCAGGGGTGCGCTCTGCGCGGCACCATCCAGGCGGGTGAACAGCTGAGGGGTAATCTGGCTAAATTTATCTAAAAGTCTGGTATCTGGTACCACGTCTGTTTCCTGAAGAGACAATATGAGAAAGTATTGCCGTGAACATCAAAGGCTTCTATAATAGGAATTTAAGTGAAGCATGCGATGGTAAACTAAATTTTCATTTTTTCCCATATTTATTTATTTCTGTGTGTGCGTGAGTGTGTGTGTGTGAGTGTGTGTGTGTGAGTGTGTGTGTGTGTGAGTGTGTGTGTGAGTGTGTGTGTGAATGTGAATGTGTGTGTGAATGTGTGTGTGAATGTGTGTGTGCGTGCACACGTGTGTGAGTGTATGTGTGTGTGTATGTGTGTGTGTGTGAATGTGTGTGTGAGTGTGTGTACTCTTTCGTGTTCTAAAGCACACGTGGAGATCAGAAACCAGTGTAAGGTGGTTGGTTTTCTCCTTCCACCCTGTGGGCTCAGAGATCGAATCTAGGCAGCCAGGCTTGGCAGCAAGCGCCTTATCCCACTGAACCATCTCACCACCCCAATAAGTGTAATTTGTGAAGTTTACTGCATATGGTATCTTGAGAAACCAAACAATAAAATGAAGCACATGTAAATCTATATTTAGATGTTAGAAATGGAGAATATTTTGACTATTCAGTTAAATAGGACATAGAAACACCATCTTCTATGAAAATCTAGTTGAAAGGATTCTCCCTTTGACATCCATAATGGCAGGCACGCATTTTATAGAGCTTAGAATTCTACCATGACTGTATTTTACTCAACAACCAATTATTTCAAAAGTGAAATTTAGTTCCTATCAGAGTATTGAACAAATTATTTTTTTTTTGCTCAAGTCATTCATTCATATTATAAAAACAACTTTCTATAAGAAAAAAAAAACATAAATAGGCTAGGAGACTAGTGGACATTTCACAGCCAGGATACTTATGCCAGTTTTCTCACTAGCACATACGTTTGGCGACTGTGCCGTCCTCTCCTTGTAAGGATGTTCTCTAAGAAGTTCTGTCACCAGAGTGGGGTGCGGGAACCCCGTTTCCTCTGGCAGAGTGCATCTCAGACTCAGTTGAGAGTACTAAAACATGTCATCGTACAAACCTTGTCTTCACACTGCACCATTTAGTCTGCTTAGACAGTACTGCCTAGAATCACAGCACCTGAAGTGCCTGAAGAAGCACCACTGTGTTACAGGGAGTCTAGGATGCTGATAAGCAAAGCACACTGCAGCAAAGAGGCCAGGAGCAGCACCTGACATTAGAAAGTGCCACAGGCTCTCTAGCATCATGTCTGCCTGGATGCTGCCTTGATGATAACGGACTAATGTCTGAACTGTAAGCCATCCCATGGAAATGTATTCTTTTGTCAGAGTTGCCATGGTTATGGTGTTTCTTCACAGCAATAAAAACAAAACTAAGACAACAACAACAAAAAAAAAAGTGCCACAGGGTCACGTGATACTGTACTCCCATGACCATGTCGGGGATCCTGTTCATTCTCAACTCAGCTGGATTTAGAATTACCTAAGGAAATGGGTTGTCTGATAGGGGGTGTCCAGGAAGGTTTAATTAAAGAGGAAAGACCAATTATAAATGCCGGTGGCACATCCCATTTGACCTGTTCTTAGACAGAATAAAGGAGGAGGACCAGCCGAGCATCAGCTCTGCCTCCTGGCCGGGTGCAATGTGGCTGGCTGCCTCAGGGCCTTGCCAGGCCCTCCTTGTCACGCGGGCCTGTATTCTCTCAAACTCGACGTTGCTCTTGTCATGAATTTTATTTTAAAAGCAAGGAAAAAACTGGGGTATCATGTCTAATGTCTCTGCTCTGGCGTTTGGTGAGAGTGATCACGGGTTCGATGAGAGAAGTACAGTGCTGGCAATTACACGTTCTACCCTCAGGTCTCGGCTCGACTCTGCTGACAGCCAACCCTGGAATGAGGGGTTCCTTGGCCTGCCTATCTTTCTTCTTTCTTTCCTTTCAAGTGACTCTCCTTTCAGATTACCAGGGCCATGACAGGTTTAAAATTCACATGCTATGAGCTGTCACAACATAGTCTTGAGTTCTATCTAAATTCAGCAAGTAGAGGACTACAGAGCTGAAATCCTGTTCTGTGAGCACAACAACAGAAGCAATACTAAAGCTAGGGAAAGTCCTGCATGTGTATTTAGTCACGTAAGAGATACTCCTGTCAACAGGACTCTGCAGACAAGAACTGTCAAAGTAAAGCTGGGTCTTTCTAGATAGTTGGCCCCACAGAAGACACACTGAACCACCATAAAGGAATATAAACAGAAGAGCCCTCAGGAAGATGTAGGGAGGCATCCACACCAAAAGGAAGCTCCAGAAACAAATACTCTACTGAGTTTGACAAATAACTCAATCCCTCATGACTGAGAGAGCTCTTAAGTTGAGGAGAGAGTGCAAAATGGCCGTGTACGATTTTCATCTAAATGACTATGTCTGTGTAATTATTTCCCCAAGACCAGAGAGAGCCATCTTTGTCCTGGCCTTGGTATATGAGAGATCATTTGTTCCCTTGCTGTGCTAGACAACCGTTGCCATCTTGCATGAAACCATGTCTGAAGTAGCTGTCTTTAAACAGTGCCCTCTGCAGAGGTTAGAAGTCCCTTTAAGGCAAGGACCACATTCTAGCGGTCTTTAAATCCCTAACCCAGTACTTGGCACATAAGGAGCCCAAGTTTATTGCACACTACTACCAAACACTCGCTGGCCTTATATTCCAGACAGGAAGAGTAGAGAAACTAACAAGACAGAGTCATTGCCCTTGGAAAATAAGCACGTGCTCCCACTGGCTCTCAACGAGGCATTCTACTTCAGGCCTTTTTACCTTCTGTTATTTTTCTCTCTATTTAGATCCAAGTTAAATACGAAAAATCTGGCCCCCTTTACTCTCCCTGCTGTTTGCTGAAGCTTTTGTACGGCTTCACACCGATGACTTTTCCTGTACTTGAATTTCCATGTACACATGACACTGGGGTAGAGGGCAAGTGGAAACAAACAAACTATGGAAAGGCCAGGTCTGGTGATCAGATTCGATCAACGACCTTCCAAAATACTGTTCTGAAAATGAATGTGGCAGGCTCTGTGCTACATGTTAGGATTCAAAGGTTAAAAAATAAATCTTTGCTCTCAAGGTCGTCATGGTACAGTGTCAGGTATAGAAATAAAGCCAATGTTATGCAGACAAATGGACAATGGAAAAACACTCACTCAGAAAACCTGGAGGTTGACAACAAAGAATCAGAGAACTCTTCAGTACAGCCCTCCCTTCATGTTGCATCAGATTTGATAGAGGGAAGGATGTTTTGGATGGAGGAGATGGTTTCCAGAAGTAACTATGCCCACAGAAGAGTGAGGCCTAGTCAGAAAACTGAGGAGGGGCAAGCCAGCACTGGGCCACCACCAACTAGATGTGAGTTAACACTTGTTTTCTTTCAAATGTGCAGAAAATGTACTAGTGCAGTGGACGACTAGTAAAGACAGTATCACAGAGAACAGAGTATATATATATATTTTTTTTTTTCCTGGCATATGGTTAAAATGACTATAGAAAATAAAAGCTGTGTGTGGTGAGGGAAAAATTAAACCTAGGCCTTTCAAAACAGATTGCTAAATACAGAGGTTGTTCTGTTAGGGGTGTCGCCTCCTGAGTGCCACGGAACTGAGTTGGCGGTGGCCACGCCATTACTTACAGCTGCACATTTCAGGGCAGGTTTGCAAAGCTCCTAGAGATGCCCTGAAGGCTTTCTCAAGTCAAAAGACATGGACACCTGGGATCTGCTTATGCGACGTATCTGCCGTGAAAATGAGGCAACAACCATGCTGTAGCAACGGTTCTGATAGCTGCTCTTTTCTTATTGTGGTGTCTGCCTGAGTTATTACTGACCTCACAGTGGGAAATCTCCATCTTGGTTAAGTGTAGGTGTTAATGAAATATGAAAGGCTGAGAAGGCAGTGAACCTTTCGGAGAGGAAATTTTAAATTCAGTGGAAGTATTGATTTCTAACTTGTTTACACAATCGTCTTTTCTGTTTCCCATGTTCTCCATGACCTACTACTTCTGCAGGAATACGGGATGACTAAGAGTTGTCGCTATGACACAAACCACTTGTTGAGCTCTGGAATAAAAATCCCGGAAAGTGCCCTTTGTGGAGTTAGATATGAGGAAAGAGAGCTAGTTTTCGTGGAATGCAGAGGAAGATTAGAAAGTAATAAAAAAGACATCAAAAGACCTATTAATTAGACAAACATACACGTCTCCAAGACAATTCTGGTTGCCTTGATGGTTCTTAGGGTTAGCTGTTATCGTTATGTCAGGATAGCCTTCTTCAGGCTCTGATATAATCAGTTCTAAGCAGAAATATTTTATTTTTCAGAAATAATACCCAACTTCTCAACAGTAAATTACCTCAAATCTCAATTTTGTATTTTTTTTAACTTACGTGTCACCATCGTATTGCACTATAACAACATCACCCATTTTACTAAGAAAAGCAGTGGTTTTTATGGGTTATTACAGCAGGGAGTCACTCTGTCCAGGGCGTGGTGATGACGTCACACTTACAATGGGACTACTGAATGCAGCCTGTCTGGAATGAAGCACTTCTCCAGATCCTTCTCCATTTCCTACAGCAGAGGTGCTCCCGGAGAGCTGAGCCAAGGGCTTTCCCGGAAGCCTACTGTGAGCTGTCCTGCAGCTCTGGGCTCTGGGTCTCGCCACACTGCCGAGGGAGCCGCTGAGAGTATCTGTGCATTCCTCCTCTTCGGAGACAGCTTCCTGATAGGACTCAAGCCTCTTGGCTGCAGAATAAAATTCACCATCTGAGTATTGCAGGCTGGACACGGTAGCTCCTAAGCTATGCACACCACCTCCTTTCTCTCCCAGCCTCCACATTCTCCCCATGAGAATCCACAGTCAATAAACTTACCCCATCCCTACTGAGGAGAGAGGACACGGTGGATTAGGAAGCGCCTTCCTTTTCCACCTCTAGGTCTAGTTTTGTCTACATCTCTGTCCACTCTCTTAGTCAGCTACCCTATGGTGAGGCACAACTCAGCCTTCCTTGTTTTAAATGCCAAGCCCCCGACTTGTGATCCGGATCCTGTCTGTCCTCTGGGTCCTCAAGCAGTTCCTCTTTGCATCTGAATTTCAGTACACCAGTCACCCCTCAACCAATTTCAGGGCTTCCTCTCCTAACTCTCCACTGACCTCTTTTCAAGGTCACCTACATGTTCCATGTTCCACCTTTACCCAGCAGAGTGACTGTGTGTGTGTGTGTGTGTGTGTGTGTGTGTGTGTGTGTGTGTGTGTTTGTGTGTGTGTGATCTGAACCTTTAGTAATAGTCAACTCCTCTGGAAATACCCTTTAGGGCTTCTGGTATCATTCTTACCTGTTTTCTCATCTACATTAATGGTATTCACTGTTCAGTTTTCCTAACTGTCTTTCATACATGTTTATTTATTTGTGTGTGTGTGTGTGTGTGTGTGTGTGTGTGTGTGTGTGTGTACTCACACATATGAGGGTGTGTAGAGATACATATGTATGTATATGCATGTGATGGTCAGAGAACCTTGGGTGTTACTTCTCAGGATTCATTGTTTTGTTTTGTTTTGTTTTTTTTGTTTTGAGGCAAGGACCCCTACTGGTTTAGACTTCACTGTGGAAGGTAGAATACCTGACCAGCAAGCTCCAGGATCTGCCTGTCTCCACCTCCTCAGTGGTGGGATGTGGGTTCTGGGTTAAACTGAGGTCCTCGTGCTTGCAAGGCAAGGGTTTTTACAGACTAAGCTGTATGTATGTATGTATGTATGTATGTATGTATGTATGTATGTATTATGTGATTGTCTTTTTGTTACATTAGGTATTAAACTTAAGAGCCTCAAGCATCTAGTCAAGCACTCTGACACTACGTTATACCCTGTCTCCAGTTACCTTCCTCCCATCCCTCAGTTATTTGCAAGCTTCTGGGCTGCCTGCCCATCTTCATCTACACACCTCTCCCTGGTGTTCTCATACAGTCTGATCTTTGAAACAAAATGTCTCTATGCTCAGCCTACAAACCTGAGTACTGGTTTTATGTCAACTGACACAAGCTGGAGTCACAAGAGAGGAGAAAATGCCTCCATAGGATCTGGTTGTAGGCAAGCCTGGAAGGCATTTTCTTATTTCTTTTTCCATCTTTTTTAAATTGGTTATTTCTTATTTACAATTCAAATGTTATTCCCTTTCCCGGTTTAGAGCTCGATAGGAGAGGGCCCAGCCCATTGTGGGTGGTGCCATTCCTAGGCTGGTGGTCTTGGGTTCTATAAGAAAGCAGGCTGAGGAAGCCAATAAGCAGCATCCCCCATGACCTCTGTACCAGCTCCTACTTCCAGGTCACTGCACGGATGGAGTTCCTGTCCCAAATTCTTTAATGACGAACTGTGATGTGGATGTGTAAGCCGATTAAACCCTTTCCTCCCTTTGGTCATGTTTCATCATAGTGACAATGACCCTAACAATGGGAACAAACTGCATCTTTAACTCTGACCTCCTCTTAGAATCGATACTCATCCATGCACCTCTCCACAGACTCTTGCCATTGGCTGGCCACGGGCTCTTCTATAAGATGGACATGGCTCACACCTTGACCTCCCTCAGGTCTCTTCTCTTTTATCAGTGAAGATTCCTCAGGTAGGGCCCCACTAATTTGCCACTGATCCTATTCTTGCCATTACCACACAATTTTTATTTTATACCATCCTGTAAAACATACAGTTTAAATGGCCAGAGACACTCGTGTTTCATTAATATGTTCTCCGAGTCCAGTGTAGTAACTCATAGGTTACTCAAGAAGTACTTGAGGAATAAATAAGTAAATAAATAACAGTAACCTTAGATTCCGCCTGGTTACAGTTGGGCTATTTCTGATTTCCTCTTCAACCTTTTCTCTGGGCTTCCTCATCTTTTTATTGCCTAAGTGGTTACCAAAAACCTAGACTCTGGACCCTTCACTGCCTTCTCACATCCAGACACTCATCAGCACATGTCCGTTACCCATCAAACACGTGCCCTGAGTGTCCAGACCCATTTCCATTATCTCAGTCAAGTTGCCAACATCTTTAAGTGAACTAATTCAGGGCCTCAAAACTAGTCTCTTTCCTCATCTGAAATCTGTTCATCAAATGGCAGCCAAGAGTGCCCTTCCTTAAAGCTAAATCGAATAAGATCACTTGATGATTGCCTCAGGATCCCCTCAGAATAAACTCAGGCTCTTCTTCCTAGCTTAAATAGCTCCGTATAGTCTGAAACTCCCTCTTTCTTCTACATCAGTGGTTCACACCCTGTGGGTCACAACCCCCAAAAGATCACTGGAAAACACAGATGTTTACATTACAAGTCATAATAATAGCAAAATTACAGGTATGGCATAACAATGTAAATAATTTTATGGTCAGGGTCACCACAACATGAAGAACTATATTTAAGAGTCACAGCATTGGAAGGTTGAGAACCACTGCTCAATATTCTTCGTGTCATTCAGATTCGGTGGCCTTATTTACTTTCTTTCAAAGTGTGAAAGCTCACAACATCATGAGGGCCTGAAGAGTAGTTGGTCCTTTGGCCTGGAAGTCCTTCGTCATTCAGATCTAGACTCTAATGTCCATTTGAAAAGGTCATGCTTAGCCACACAGTCCAAACTAATCATCCAATCATCATATGTCACACCATTTTATTCTAACTCTTTGTCAGGTCCTGATCACTACTTATCTATTTATTTATCTGTGATGACTTTCTCCAGTAGAATTCCTGTGAGAGTAGCTCTGTGTGTGTGTGTGTGTGTGTGTGTGTGTGTGTGTGTGTGTGTGTGTGTGTGTGTGTGTGTGTGTTCTTACCTATTATTAAAATATTCCTCAGAGGAAAATGAGAACATGCTTGTTGGGTCGGTGGCTGTGTCTATTTAACCTAAGAGCTACTGAATAAGATATTGATTGGAGCAAATTGCTTCATAAAGTGTTTTTACATTTTATTTATTGTAATAACTTTGCCAGTTTTTAAGGGAATGAAAGGCCTAAGAAGCAATATGCTAGCTTATTTTTTCTTTGTGTCTTTCTGTTATTTGTTTGATAAGCCAGTCTCGTGAAACCCAAGATATTCAGCATGCAGCCAAGGGTAGCCTTGAACTCTTGCTCCTCCTACCTCCACTTCCAAAGTGCTAAGATTATAGGCATGATTTAAGTGGCTTTCAATAAACATTCATTCTCTCTGAAGACCTCTAATTCTGATGACCTCAAGTCTTATACTTTTAACTTTTTCCAAATGATATCATTTCGTATCTTGGGCTTTCTCTGCATTGATATAGATGGTCATGCCATATTTTTGTCTTAATTCTCTTTATATACTGTATTAAATGCAGAAACATCCTAGCATCCCTGAAATGCAGCCCTCTAATGTAGCTATGAGCTCCCAGCCAGACTACTCATTAGGCATTTACAGTTTTCCTGGACTGAATGATACCATACACCAGACCTTTGCTTTATTGAATCCTTATGGCATTCCTCCGAGCGGGAACTATGTTATAAGTAAAGAAATAAACTTTATTTATTTGTCATCTTACAAAAACAAACTAGATTTAGTCTTAAGGCCAGATTTATTGGACGTAAGAGTCATGATTCTGTGATTTAATGCTGGAGTGTTTCTAAATATAGCCACATGCACAAGTATGGCCAATTACATGTCAATCTCCCCTGTTATATTTCTATGATATATATATATATGTTATATTTCCCAATTTTTTATTTTATATAAGTATTTGGCAAACAAATAATGGATGAATAGGTATGTAAACAAAATAGCTCTAGAATTAAGGGAAGGCTGTGGGTAAGGGCTCACAGCTATTACAGGTTTTTATTTTCATCCAAAGTCATATATTTATTGTACACACACACACACACACACACACACACACACACACACACACACACACTCACTCACTTTCATCTTCAAAAGACTTTTATCTGGCAAGAACTATTGTTTCTCTTTGCATCTGAGGAAACTAACAGAGAGTGAATATTCTAATTTTGATAAACAGCAGACTGGAGAGAGAACTGGGATTTAAATTTAGTCTTCCTGCTTCTAAAGCCCATACTCATACCTCTACATCATAGGTCCTTAACTTGACACAGTTCTAAGAGGTTCAATAATTGTTTGGGTGGAACTGTAACTTTTGGCAATGGCTACCGGCATTCAGTAGGTAGACATTAGGTATGCTTGTCAACATCTTTCTTGACTGAACATCTCAACAAAGAAGGACCCAATCCAATGAGGGAATACTGCTAAGGTTGATAAAATCTTTGAATAGCTCAAGAAATTTATTGGTAATGAAATGTCATTTCTAAGACAACTAAAATGCCTCAAAACCCATATAAATGAGTTCATGAAATTTCTCTGAGCCATCACCGAGGGAATTAGGATCACACAGTTGTGTAGATTAGTATGGCATCAGGTAGCTCAGATATCACTGTAGGACAAGCTTGCTCAATAAGTGGAACTGCAAGATGAAAATGAAATGGAATGACTCAGCCTTTACTCACATCGTGGCAAGTTCTACCAACATATAGGTCAAGAGAATTACAGTGTGATTCAGAAAACAGAGTGACTCAGACTAAACTTCAAGGCCCAGAGAAAACTGTATCAAAGATGTCTGTGAAAAGCCAAGATTGATATCACATTGCAAACAAACAGGGGTGATAAAGGCCTTTAATTCTCCTAGAGGAGCTTCTGTTTTAGTTCTGTGAAAGTCTTGGAAAGGGCAAGGAAACACAGTCTGTTGTTGTTCTCTGTATCTAAAGGCAGGTCGTGAGTTAAACCAATTATCTTTCCTATGTCCTTTCCTCCTTCCATCTCTAAAGGGTTCTTTTGTCACTTTCTTCTCAGATATTCTGAAACTCGTTCATGGCCTACGACTTGCATTGGTTTCAAATCTGAAAGACGTGGTTCTGAGACAAAGGGAAAATCACACCGTGATTTACAGTGTGCTGTCCACAGGGCTGACAGCAGGACAAACATGGGGCTTCCTTCTGCACATCATCCACACGTCTTCCTTCAAACCATCCACAACACCCTTGACATCCTGCGTTCCACATACTTGTAAACACCACACTCAGCCCACCTTCCTCCAATCACACCATCCAGACACCCAAACCTCTGCTCTGAACTAACGCCCCACATACCTCATGCAGTCCAAGAATGCCTGATGTCCTGTCTTTAAAATACCAGATTGCATCCGTGCAAGACGCAGATCCAAAACTATCTGGCTGCCTGACAGTCAAACCAAATTTGGAACAAGTATTTCCATGTGTGTACGTGTATGCGTGTGTACATATTCATGTGCGTGTGTATATATGAATATGCATAAATGTGTGTGCACATGCACGTGTGCGTTCACTAGTGGAAGCCAGATGAAGCTGCTTTGATTTTTGAGACAGTGTGTCCCACTGAATCTGATTGGTTTGGATAGCTTGGTTAGCCAATGAACTCCATGGGTCCAGGGAAGCCATCTTTGTGCCCCTAGCAGTGACTTAACAGATGAATGACGTCACATGGGGTTTTTTTAATGGGTGCTGGGGATTTGAACTTGGGTCCCCATGCAGGCATTTTACCAAATGGGTCATCCCCCAAGCCTAGGAATATCAGCGTTAATATTATAACTAACATGCTATTTTTATAATTAAACATGGGTCTCACAGTGGATCACGAGATACCTAAATGGCAGACCTGGTTCTTCTTTACAAAACAATAGTTGAAAGTAGCAATAGTACCTACTCATATATGAGGACTCTCTGTGTGCCCTGCTCCGTGCATCTCTGCACAGACTGTCTCAGTGGAGTGGATACCACAATGGCCGTTTCCTCTCTCTGATGCTCAGAGAATTATGTGCCTTGCTGAAGCACACAGCCTTTGCAGATGGCAGAGATGAGACTCAGGCTCGACTGCATAGGGCCTTTCTTAGTGCTCCCCAATACCTCCATGGATCAACAGACTTACAAGCTGTGCATTATAAAGGCACTTGCCAGACCATCCTAGAACAGTGCCTGTCAGAACTGATAAGTTCACCCAAAGAGAAGTTCTGAGAAACTGTCAAGGGTACAGGAGCCTGTGTGACAGTGCTTACGGGCATTCCAGGTGTCACCCGGAGACAGCCAGAGACATAAGAGAAAACAAAGGGTACTCTTAGAACATGAGTTCAGGTAATGATGATGTATTGATACGTCATCAATTCATCAATTACCAAAGGCATGTCATGACTCACATTTCTCACAGGAGAAATGGCATGAGGACACACTGAACCCTCTATGATGTCACTGCAATCTATAACTACCCTAATGTGAAAAGTTTAAATGACATCTTTCTTTGCTTTTCTTTTTTTAAGGATTTACTTATTTTATGTACTCGAGTACACTGTAGCTGTCTTCAGACACACCAGAAGAGGGCACCGGATCTCATTACAGATGGTTGTGAGCCACCATGTGGTTACTGGGATTTGACCTCAGGACCTCTGGAAGAGCAGTCAGTGCTCTTAACCTCTGAGCCATCTCTCCAGCTAAATAACATTTTTCAGTAGTCTCTCTCTGTCTCTCTGCCTGCCTCTCTGTCTCTCTGCCTCTCTCTCTCTCTCTCTCCCTCTCTCTCTCTCTCTCTCTCTCTCTCTCTCTCTCAAAATAAGAGTGGCATATTTACTTTCATTTTATTTCCTTTTTTTTAAGTGGCTTTTTGGACAGCCATGGTGGCACACACCTTTAATCCCAGCACTTGGGAGGCAGAAGCTGGTGATTCCTGTGAGCCTGGTGTACAGAGTGACATCCAGGATGGTCAGCCAGGGCTGTTACACAGAAAAAAAAATCCCGTCTCAAAAAAGTGACTTTTACATTTTGATATGCATGCTAATCATGTCAGGATTCTGTTAGATGAGATTTTAATCACAGCTCCATAACTTCCAATACAGCCCAGGTGCTCTGATGACGCTGATGATGCCAGGACATGGGTTACACTTCCAAGTTGGCAGGTTTTAAACACATAACAGTATTGCCAAGTGCGCTTAGATCATTTGTATGTGTGAGGAGGATACCATCATGCAGCAGTAGTCTTTCTAGAATTCTTTCAAGGTAGAAAATCCTGAAACACTGGCCATAGAAACCCAGATACTGTTAATAGCTTTTATTTCAGTGCAAATATTATGTCTCAAACTACATCCTGGGAAGAATCTAGCTTTATCCCAAACCCATTGATCCCCCACAGCTCCGTGTATACAGCTGTGTGGAAGACAGTGTTACCAAAACAGACTGAGCATCGCAGTACTCACCACCTGGTACCCTTCATCATCCAGTGACTATAGTGTGAAGTAGTAGGTCCCTCAGCGTCCACTGACCTCTAGAGCACTGCTCCTCAACTTCCTAATGCTGCACCCCTTCAATACACTTCCTCATGTTGTGGTGACTCCCAAGTACGATATTATTTTTGTTGCTGCCTCATAACTAATTTCACTACTGTTATGGATCATAGTGTAAACATCTGTGTTTTCTGATTGTCTTAGATGCTCCCTATGAAAGGGGTTGTCAATCACAGGCTGAGTACCACTATTCTAAAGGAACAATAATATAACACAAAGCCCACTGGGCTGAGTTAATGACTCAATACTGCAACCTGAAAAGCGTACCAGGGAGGTAAGCGGTTGGGAGAAAGTTACAGGCGGTTTGGGTAGGGACCCCTCACTCACCATTTTCTTCATGGCAGTAGTCAAACCCTGCTACACTGCACCTCCGAAACACCATCTTATTCTCGGTGAGAGTTCCTGTCTTATCGGAAAAGAGGTACTGAATCTGCCCAAGGTCCTCAGTGATGTTCAGAGCTCGGCACTGAATGGTAGAGTCCATCTTCTCATTGTAGAACTCTACATCACTCTGGATGAAATAGATCTGTCCCAGCTTCACGATTTCGATGGACACGTAGAGAGAAATGGGAATCAAGACCTAATCAAGGGGCAAACAGTTTTCAAAGGGTAAAGCCAGGGCGATCCGGTGAGCACAGCTAGATAATAGGCTAAGGTCAACATTCTCTGCTAAGTGTGGCAGGGATTACCTGTAACAAGATGATCATGGTCCAGAACACATAGAATCCTGTCAACACCGGGGATAGGACGCGTCCATCCGGCTCAGGGATGTTAAAAAAGAGCATGTTTTCATACCTGCTCAGCCATATTCCGTGACCTTTAAAAAGCACACAGACGCCAAAAGGATGCTACAGGGAGCAGAGCATGCAAATAGAGAACCACGCCCCTCAAGAAAAAAACACATGAATGTTTACTTTGAACACCAATTGTTTGTTCTTTAAAACAAGCTCAAAATCATAGGACTACTCAGTCTCTTGACCTTTATATTCTCTCTCTCTCTCTCTCTCTCTCTCTCTCTCTCTCCCTCTCCCTCTCCCTCTCCCTCTCCCTGTGTCTGTCTGTCTGTCTATCTATCTATCTATCTATCTATCTATCTATCTATCTATCTATCTATCTATCTCTTCTCAGGTCTTTTTGGCTTCATGAACAGTGTTGTAAAGGACAAGACAAGAAAACATTCAGGAAAAATTAACAAATTAAAACTCTCTTACGAAAACCAAACCTGGATGTTATTTTGGGAAAAATAGTAGAAAATAAAACTGACAAGGTATTAGGTGATTGAACTTTACCCACCCAGTGCTCCCGTTAAGCACATGACAATCAGAAGCAGGACACACCAGAGGACGTCCGTGTTTGCTCTCCTCTCTAACTTACTGCGCTTATACCGCGGCCCACTGTTGTTCAGCATCGCTTTGGTCTCATGACCTGCAGAGAAAGCACCAAGTCTGGGGACAACGCACACGCAGGCAGCTGCTAACCCACCCCATCAAACGCGGCCGCAGAACGTTTTGCCAGTTTGATCTGTCCATGCAATTCGCTTGGGGGAACCAGGATTCTGGGAGGTTAAGTTCACCGAGACACAGTTTACCTTCTGTAGATTCCGTTCTGAGGAAACGAGGAATGCTAACACATAGGAGGCACCGAGGAGATCTCAGTAAAGGGAGGAGCAGAACGAACCTGCATAGACCACAATGCCCACAACAGCCTCTGTGTTTCTGATCGTGCACCCTCGGAGCAATAAGTTCTCTTTGCTGAGGCCCACACGTTCTTTGTTGGAGTGTTCCCTGGAAGAAAGGCAGCATGTAGATTTTTAAATGGCAAAAGTGGGGAGGTAAGGTGAGAGTCTGGAATATTCTATACCCTATGTGGTGAGTGTGACGGCTCACAGGGAAGGCTTCAAGTCTCTGGGCCATTTGCTTCTGCTGTTGTAATTACCTGCTGTGCAGAGGGGAAAGCTGCAACAAGTTGCAAATTCCTGTTCTTTCTAGAAGTTACTGTTTGTGCATTCCATTACTACAAGAACTCAAAAGCACTCTAAACGAAGAGCCTGCCTTGCTAGAACACACTGTATTCAGAGAACTTAGTTGATGAAAGAGACAGTCTTGATTTAGAAAAGTAGGATTTTTGATTTGGCTGAAATTAAAAACCCTGCTGGGCACTGACAACTGGTGTTGGCTCAGCACATTGAATCAAAGATCGATGGGAAACTGCGTAATCAGAGGTGAAGGCCGACACCACCCGTCTGAGAACAGGACAGGGGGCATCACAGGCCTCCTGATTTACAGGAAAGGGGGGGAGGCCCCCAGATTTATCAGAGAATGACAACCTGAAGTCTGTGGCAGAATTCTGAGGCTCCACGCCTCCGGAATCACAAGCAATGTTTTGTGTGTATGTAGGTAGGATATATGTGTAGGTCTTGCTGTTTTTAGAGACAGAATCTGATTCGTTCAACAGATTCTGCCTAAGGACAGCTGGCAAAGACGAGCCAGAGAAACAAGGTAAACCTCACCAGAAGGAGGCAGGTGGCTAAGTGCTTCCAGTAGACGCGGCCTGGCTCACTCAAAGAATGAACGTATAGGAGAAGGGAAGGGGAGGGCTGGGCTCTGCACAAAGAAAAGGCAATCCATCCTCTCCACCTGGAATTGGGGAAAGGACCTTATTTCTTGGGACAGGATAATTAGAAATTGATTAGCTAAATGTAATGTCAAACTTATTGTGTAGCCCTGTTTTGATGAAGACAATTATCATAAAATATTTTTTTCCCATCGGGTGGAAAAATGTGAACCAATTCCTGGTCCTAGATGAGATCAATGGTTTTGCTTCTCCAGTGTGATGATGGCTGTGTGTTTTTTATACTGTCCTCATCTGCTCTGAGTATATGATGATGAAGTTATGCATCACGGGGCAGGGGAGGAAGTGGGAGAGAAGGCTCAGCGTTAGCACAACTGTGAGATGGCACGGCTGCGGGGAGAACCTGAGTGTTCCTCACACTTTTCCTTCCACTTTTACACACTTGGAAACTTGGGTAAGAGCCCGTTTCAAAATTACCGAAGCAGTTACTTGACTAAACTATGACAAGAGCACAGGGTAAAATCAGTGAAAGAGTTACAAAAACAAGCAAGAATGACCTTTCACACAGTGGGAAAAAGTCATCTCAATTTTGTCATTAAATTTTGATGGCTTTCTAAGCAATAATCACTAATCTGTAAGCAGCTGTTGTTTCTTACTTGAGTGAAATTCGTCAATAAATCTACCACCCTGACTCTCGGAATCTGCAAAGAAAATAAAGTAAAAACCCACAGAAGTTTACTATTGATAAGAAAAAGGAAGCAAATGGGAATGGATCCTGGACTGCCCACAATGAGAACAGTTAAAGACAGCTATTATCATTCCCCAATGTTTTATAGTCATGAATAATAATTTTTACAATCATAAAAGGGAATGGCTTCATTCATTAATCTCTATTTGTATAAAATTTTCAAGAAATAAAAAAACAAACTATTAAAATTTCAAAAAGGCAAAAGAAAAAGGGAAGGAAAAGGGAAGAGGTCGGCCATTTTACTCCCAGTCTTACTGACTTTATTCTAGCTGAATTTATTCTAAACTTCTGTGTAGAGAGATGTCACTTCAAGAGGCATCCCTGACCTTAGTCTAACTTCATTCATGTTACTTCGTTGGTTTGGCTAAGAGTCTGAGCTTATTCTTCAGCTCAAGCTGACCACACACTCACTATCAAACCTAGGTTGGCTTTGAACCTGTGGCAATCCTCTAGTCACAGCCTCCAAAGCCATGGGTTTACAATGCTGGCTTCATAGATGAGAAAGTGAAGACAAAGACTTCAGAGTTACAAGTGTCATATGTAGGTAACCACCAGCCAGTATTCATGGTAGCATTCGCTGCAGAATCCTTACAGCGGGGAGTTAAAACCTAAAACCACCATTCCTCAAGTCATTCTACTAGGATCAGTCTTCCTCCCTAGAAGCCTCGTTTTCATCCTTAGTTCACGAGAAACATTAGTGTTTCCTTGAATCTCTTGGCATGCTTTAAATGACCAGATAACGGAATCAGGACAATTTTAGTCTTTAAAAATGGGAAATTAGGTGGGAAAATTTCTCTTCCTAAGTTTTTTTTTCCCCTTGTAAAAATAAAGTTAATGAGCATAAGTTGGCAGAGTCATAAAATATCTAAGTTTCAGAAGTCAAGTTTGGGATTACAAAACACCCCACACTATAGGCACTCTGCGGAGAGGTGGGGATGGTGTGTTAAGTGTAGAGACTAAATGCTACTATGGCTTCCCACACTCTAAGGTAAGCTCCCAAGTCGGTGACTAACCCTTTCCAACCAGAATTGCATTCCTGCTACTCTGATTCCCATAAAAGAAACAGATTATCCTATTATGCCTGCACAAATCCCTCCTTCCAAACTTTCCCATCTTCTGAGCCTACCACGAAGCCTGGCGATCCTATCTGTCATCCAAGGTGAGACGGAAGAACAAATTCAAGGCAAGCCTGGGTTGCTTAGTAAAGTCAAGGCTGGCCTATGCTATACTGTCCTGTAATATATTCTTATACCACAGGAAGCAGTGATTCTAGGAACGCTTTACGAGGGTTTTATTGTTTAGATTATTTTATGATACATGCAGATGACCGTTTATTAAATTCTAAGGTATACCAAACTACAGGGGGCCAAACATGCAGCCTCTAGTGAGTTGCACTGGGTGCGAATCCAGAAAATCATTACTGAACTAAGAACTCTTTCTTTCAGACCCACAAAACCAAGTTCCGCGTCACTCACAGGAAGCCTCGGAATCTGCTGAGGTCATTATTTGGACTTTCACATTCTATCCTACTGGAAAACTTCTCAGGATCAACTTCAGAGTCCTAAAAATATTTTTAAAAAAAATCACAGAAGAAAAAAAATTTAAGATGGCATCTTGGTATTTAAACACTGCATCATTTTGACCAATTCTTAATACATACAGTAATTAAAGCACACACACACACGCACGCACGCACGCACGCACGCACGCACGCACGCACGCACGCACGCACGCACGCACGCATTGCCTCAGAGCTCAGAGTGTATGCTGTGACTGCCTTAGGATGAAGAGGGGCCGGAAGGACCTTAGAGTATGATACAGATTCCACATCAGAAGGAGCATTTTGTTTGTTTGTTTTGTTTTTTCATATTAATCACATGATGCAAGTTTCAATTCGATATGCTCGCAGGATTCCGCATCAGAGTTTCCACTCATGGAGCAAACATTAGTGTCATGAGCCATGGAACTATTTTGTTGTGGTTGCCTATAACCTACGTTCAGAGCATGTGGAAAAACCTTCGAGAACGTAAGTATTCAATCTCATACACAGTCCATGAATACAATTCCCAACTAAGCAGGACATCACCATCTCTCAAAATTCTCTCGCGGAGCACACAGATACTTTTATAATTCTGTTATGAAACCAATGGTGATTGTAGGCAAAATGTCTTTAAAAACATTGTCTGGGGCTGGAGAGATGGCTCGGTGGTTAGGAGCACTGGCTGTTCTTCCAAAGACCAAAGTTCAATTCCCAGCACCCATGTGGCAGTTCCCAGCTTGTGGAACTCTAGATCCAGGAGATCCAACACACACACATAGGCACACATGCAGGCAAGACACCAACGCACATAAAAACACCAAAACACTGTCTGTAGGACGTGGCTTCCTTAAAAACCAGACACCAGCTGGGACATGGGTGGCTCATGCACATGATTTCAGCACCTAGTAAGCGTGTTATGAGTTTAGAGCCAGCCAGGGCTATTGTGTGGTGAAGTTCAGGCTGGCCTGGGTTACAGAAAACCTTCTCTCGGAAGTGTGACGAGCAACAGAGAAAACAAGTTTGGTTATAGCTATTTGAGTAATATTTTTATATTACTGTAGCAAATCCAGAAAACATGAACTATATGACAATATAATTTGATTTGTTATTAATCCCTATTGAATTCTTTTGACATACTAGAGTCTACACTACATACTTGAACTCCATAAAACAATTTCTTTTTCCCAATCCACTGAGGCTGGCACTACAATCCGGCTTAGGAACAGCTGCAGATACACAGAGGACCAGGAGTTTGCCCAAGTTCTCAATACAAACTGCAAATGACAAGGGAGTGACTGTGCTCGTGTGGAACTGAACCCAAAGTGTGTCTGTTAGCCAACTGACAGCAGCGTAATGTGCACTTAGTGCTGCGATGGAACTCTATTCGAGATGTTGTCAGAATCCCAGAAGTAGGGCTGCTTATGAAAGGGGCAAAGACATTGAGCTCAGAAGCAGCTGAACCACGGGACAAGCTGCATGAAGAGTCATAGGTAGAAAAGGATAAGGAAGAAATGCTAAGCTGCCAGGAGGCTGAGACAGTTTTATTTATGCATATAAGATGAAGACAGGGCTGGAGAGATGGCTCAGCGGTTAAGAGCACTGGCTGCTCTTCCAGAGGTCCTGAGTTCAAATCCCAGCAACCACATGGTGGCTCACAACCATCTGTAATGAGATCTGGTTCCCTCTTCTGGTGTGTCTGAAGACAGCTACAGTGTGCTCATATATAATAAATAAATCTTTTAAAAAAAAAGATGAAGAGATTTCAACTTACTGATACTTCAGGTTTTCAGGTTTTAAAAAAAAAAACAATTACATTTAAAAATTTTTTATCTCAAGTGTTTCCAGACAGAGGGAAAGCGATGTTTAGCTCTGAGCATGGTGTTTCACCCAATTCAAACAACAATGCCAAGAAAGAGACACGACTTCCATGTCACTATGAGGAAACTCAGTCATCATGTACCCAAATAACTTCATGGGATCATCACTTTGTGAGTAAAAAACACAAAGCGACCAGTGGCAGAGCGAAGATTTACTTTCTCGAATTTCTGCCAGCCTCATTTCCCTTACCACAGCAAGATGGGCAGCCAGAGGGCTATGGCATGGGAAAGTGTTTTTTTAAAGCTTTGGAATATGAGTAATTAGACATTTAGGAACAATGACGAAAACTCAAAATATAAGACCCCAAGAGTAAGAAAATGAAATTATGCCATGATGATGTCTATTGCAGATGAACTTGGCTGGGCTCCCCTAAGGCTGTGACAAAGAGTCTGCTGGCGGGCCAGAGAGTGTGAACTCCCAGGTCCATCCTCTTATCTATAAAATGTAACATGCGTCCACTGAGAGCTGAAAGTTCTATTTAGTCGGTGGTAAAAATTAAACTAAAAATCTCTCTAACCAGTAAAAAAAAAAATTAGCCCAGACCTTTCCTGAGGAGGAAGGAGCGTCCCGAACCCTCCAGCTAAGAAGACAGACAGACAGACACTGCTCACCTGCTCTGCATAGCCGCGTACCACTTGCCTCTGCTTTAAATTGCTCTCTCCATCAAGGCCGGAAGTCTCGATGTGGCAGATTCCATCAGGGTCTGTGGAAAAGAGTAAGACCATGTCTGCAGGAATGATCTCGTTGCAGGACAGGCGGATGAAGTCCCCGACGGTGACGTTTTTCCAGCAACAGTCAATGTACTTTTTTTCTTTCCTAAAATTGAACAAACAAAAATATTTAAAAAAAAAAAAAAAAAGTAGACTTGGAGAGATGGCTCAGTGGTTAAGTGCACTGTCTGCTCTTCCCGAGGTCCCGAGTTCAATTCCCAGCAACCACATGGTGGTTCACAACCATCTGTAATGAGATCTGCTTCCCTCTTCTAGTGTGTCTGAAGACAGCTACTTATACATAAAATATTTTTTTTAAAGTAGCAATCATTTGATCATTTCTTAAAATCTTAGTCTGTAATTATGACTATTTTGTGTATTAAATTCTAAAGGAGACACTACAGAATTGGTAAAAGCAAAGGCTTCATTTGGAAAACTTAGTTATTAAGTCACTTAAACATAACTTAGTTATTAAGTCGCTAAAACATGAAGCTGACACTTTAAAGTCAGCTTTTCTCTCCCACTGTGGGATTTTTTTTTTAGCCCTTATGCTGTTTGAACGAATGTCTAAGACAGAATTATAATTAACATTACATGGATACATTCATATGTAAAACAGTTCTTGCACGTGATTCTGTGATGACGTAAGAAGGACCTGAAAGTGCCACAAGACACATTATCTCATCTCAAAGAGCCCTGTGACACACACTAGACGGATAATGAAGGAAAACCCACACCCGCCATTGTATTCAGTATTGTAAGTATGTGAAGATTAGCTAAAGTGCACAGGAGAACAGGCCTAAGAAAAACGGTGGTGCACGCCGGTTGTATAAGGGACGCGGGCTTCTCTGCGAGTCTCCTGCACCCCTCCCCCATCTTCCCCAACACTGCAGATGCGATTACTCCTGACTGCAGCATCTGATACCTGCATCATCTATACATCTTATCCCCTTTAAAAACACTGTTTCGCATTCTATCCTTTTTATAGTATTTTATTGTGTGTTACATTTTTAGTTAGCGTCTGTATACATGCATACTGGGCGCAGTGGCACACACTTGCAACCCCAACATTCAACAGGCTAAGGTCTCAAAAATACATACATACATACATACATACATACATACATACATACATACGTTGCAAAGCTACTTATTTTATAGTTATAAAGATGGAATTTATACTCACTCCAAAGAATCCTGAAAGTTACTTAAAACTAATCTAGGTTGTATAATATGTTAAAAGTCATTAATTCATCAGGCTAACCGGAAATGCTGTCCTAGACTACTTAAATAGCTTCTGCCATGCAAACTTCATGAGCAATACAAGGAATTGCTTAGTTTGAAGGGATAAATACGTGGACATAAGCATACAGCTTTACGAATGCCTAGTGCATAATGCCCAGTCTAACTAGGAGAAGGAGAAGTCTCATTATCTTAAGGATTTGTCAGTCTACAGAGAAAGGTAAATCAATAATTTACTTTGGTTTTTCCAAAAATTCTCTCTAGTGTCTATGCATACTACTGAATTTTTCCATGGAGAGAAGTAGCAGAAAATTCTCACAAAAGGTAGAAGTTCTACTTGGAACTTTCAGTCCTATGTGCCATGCATACCTAGGAAAAAGGAATTTATTCTATAGAAAATGGAGTCACTACAGTTCACAAACAAGGTGTGCCCCTGCTCATTTCTGTAGCACAGTAAAGGACCACTGAGCAGCAGTCTAGTTAGTGGTTGGAAAAGACAAGAGACCAATGGAGAGTTACTGAGATAATTCAAAGGAGGGATGAGAAGGCTCAGGATTAAAGCTATAGCAGGAAGGATGAATAAAAGATTAAATGGAGACATATTTAGGTACTAGAGAAAGCCATTTCCTGACTCGTTACATGTAAGCAACTTGAAAGATGACAGGGGGCTGGAGAGATGGCTCAGCTGTTAAGAACACTGACTGATCTTCCAGAGGTCCTGAGTTCTATCCCCAGCAACCACATGGTGGCTCACAACCATCTGTTATGGGGTCATATGCCTTCTTCTGATGTGTCTGAAGACAGCTACAGTGTACTTACAGATAACAAATAAATAAACCTTTAAAAGAAATAAAAAGTCAACTGGCTGACAGGCAAAGATACAAGAGTCCTTAGGGGTTAGAAACTTTAAGAAGACAAAGTGAAAGGACAGGCAAAGGGAAATGGTACCATACAAACCAAAGGAGATGAACATTTCAAAGAGGGAGCGATACCAGTCCACACCTACAAAGGGACCCGGTTTAACAAGCACCAACATGCCTATGGCCTTTGCTCATCAGGGGATCTGATGGCCTTCTAGAAAGGGTGATCACATGAAATTTGTTGAGAGGCAGAATGAAGGAGTAACTACCATCACCAACAAAGAGATGTTTAAAGGTCGGAAAAGACTTCACGGATACTGCGGACATTCTGTGTATCCACTATTCGTTTGTACCATTTCTATTGTATGGGTAACAGCCTTCCTAAAGCCCAGAGACAGATGGACTGCTCCCCGGTTCATGATGCTACTGCAAGGTGATTTAACACTTATGAGCTGGTCCTCCTGGGAAAAGGTATGTCATTTGGAAGGTGCGCTTGAAGGGCTAGCCCTTTGGCTCCTTTCTTGGCTTCCTGGCTGTTGTAAGGTGAGCAGTTTTCTCTGTCGTGTGAACTTGTCATGACAAGCTGCACCATCAAAAGCAATGAGAAAAGGAGACCATGGAGAGACACTTTCCAATTGTAACTCAAAAGAACCCTCCATCTTTTAAAGAATACCCTATCTGGCATTTTATTATAGTAACACAAACCCGTTTGTTTAATAACTGTGTCTTAGGACGTCTCTAGTGTCATGAAAACTTTATGAACAGCCCTTACCTTAAAGGTGATCTAAAGTAAATCACGTTTCTGTATTAGTTCATTCTAACTTAATTGGGGTATTATAGGGCTTAAATGTTCAAAAAAAATTTCTACAGTACTGTTTGTTATTTTTATATGATATTTACCCATAGAAATTAGCTACTTTGAGACAAGCCAGATATTATGAATATGAAACAAATTATCTGCATAGAAATGTCAACCCTCTTCTTCCAAACATTAGCTCCATTTAATAGCTCCATACTTTCACCCTAAATTTTCTGAGAAATATTTTTCTTCCATAACCCTTTTAATATTCCATGGGCATTTAAATTAGCATATGTAAATCAACATGGTTTGGCTTTATAGCCTATTTTTATTTCTTTTTATCTTTATTGTTCCAAGGACAATTTGGAAGACGAAGTATAATAAACATTATTTCTTCCATAGCTCTGAGCAAAAATAAATTGCCTGGAATATTGGTAAAATGATATAAAGTTACCCAGTCTCTTATAAAATGCAGTCAGGGGTTATAAAATGGATATTAATAGACTAGAATAGTGTATTTCATCAATAAATGTATAAGAAAATTATCTAAACGTACCCCAGAGAGGTTCTACCAAGCTTCCCATTGGGCAGTTAACATCTAGGAAACAGAACAGTGCTATTATAAAGTCTCATGTGCTAATTAAATGACTTGCCCATGTGCCAAGAAAACCTCTTGCTAACTGCCATTAGCCTGCCATTGTAATGCTGGTGGCTAACCTGTCTTTAGCACTTAAAACACACTCAGCATGGTGCTTGAGTTATTTTCATGAGGAAATAAACTGGACATAAGCTATCTTATACAATCTGCCCAAGGCTACAGAGATAGTAAGTGAGGGAAAAAAATCAAGATGATAACGTTTTAGAAAAATACAGAAATCAAAGACACACTGTTGCCGGTAAACTAGTGGTAAAGGCAACAAGTCTTTACACATATGACAATCTGTCTGCAAACTACATGTGCACATATATATTACACACAGATACACACAGATACTGCCCTTCCTTTCTGCTGAGTTTGGGATTACAAGCGTCTAAATATCTAAGTCTGGATTTTGTCACTATGTGAATATTGTGATATTTGATTTCTTCCAGATAGGGTCCAAAGGTCAGTACAGTTTAGCCTGCCACCATCCCTGGCACTTTCTAAGTACTCAAGGGCTATTGCATGACTTGTGGAAATGGTGCACACATGCTCTGTGGCTTTCAACTGCAAATTAGAAACCGTTACTCTCAAAGTATCTTAAGATTTGGTATCAGGGTGTGTGTGTGTGTGTGTGTGTGTGTGTGTGTGTGTGTGTGTGTGCGGGCGCGTGTGTGTGTATGTGTTGGTTTGGTTTCCTTCATAAATAGCATAAGAATTAAAACTACTTTTCACCATTCAGGTTAATCTCACATCCTCTTATGATGATGAGAAATAAATTATTTTCCTTGTTTCTTAATGAGTCTCTAAAGAAAATCATGTTGCGAAAGCTACCGAAGACGTCTAATTATGAACAGAGTTCACAACCCTGCGGGCTTTAGCTTGAATGCCACATCTTCAAACAAGTTTCCCTTAACCTTTTTCTCTATGATTCTCCTAAGGGAGAGGACAAGTTGGGAGAGGACAAGTTGCTGTGAGCCATGCAGTTTACTAAGTATTAATTTACATCTAAAAGGAAGCAGCCAGGAGCTGCATATTGTGAATATCCCTGTTTAAACTCACCTTTCTTGAGTTCACTCAGGTCTCTGTCTTTACATACTGTGAATGAAAGCATGCGACAGAGCAGACAGGTTCCTGCATAAACCCCTCCTATGATGCCTTGGGTATTGTTGCAATAGGATGTCTTGGGTTTTATGCACAAAAAGAATTCTATTCTGTTTTCACAACCCTTTTCTCCATAAATGACTCTACTTCTCATGACCACACAACTTTTTGTGTCTATTCAAGTTATTTGTCCTTTTTTTGACTCTCCGCTTGGTTCTAGTACCAAGGCCAGCAACTATCTTGCTGAGACTATATCGAGTGTCACTGTGCCCAGCTCTCAATCCAGGTCAAATCGTTTCAGGTCCTCTATGAGTGAGTCCGAAGGGTTTGCTTTTGTTTTTGTCAAGTCCTTGATTGACAATGGCTTTTGGTTCCCCTCCATGACTTTGATTAAATCCACTGGAGGATTTTAAGAAATGTTAATTAAAATCAGTAATAACTGTGGACGTAGATCACTTGACTAATGTGTAAAAGACTATGAAGTCCTGAATTCAATCCCTGGTACCAGGATAGGTAAAACAAAACAGAAACGATAACATCCCATCAGTACAAAAAGGGTCCTGATCATACCCAACAGTAGGAGGAATAACATGTTCATAAATCATATAGTACACTCCTTGGCGACACCCCACCCACTTACCTACTGTAAACTTTGGTTATTAAGTTGTTGATCTGCTTGTCGATTTTGTATTTCCGGTAGTCTTCCAAGCCATCTTTAATTGCAATGATTGTGAGAACCACTACCAGAGGCAGCATGGTGATTTCCTTTTGGAAGGCTTCTACCAAAGGCACCCAGTTCAGGACCACGAGGAACAGGAAATATAGATTGGCGGCCCTGCAAGCCAAGCACACACAGGGAGATTTTCATGGAACACACAAGAGCTGAAATCAAAGAAGCAAGACATTGTTTTTCGTGCTTTGGGGAAAGTCAGTATTAACTGATTTTACAGGTCACAGAATAGAGAATTAACAGCATCTAGCAAATATGAAGTATTGATATCTATCCGGGACATTTAGCTTGGATCTTATTTGAATAAATATAAGTTTTTATTCAGTAAGTATGTAAGAGTGAACATTTGAATTGGATGGTCTTGAGTAATATAATACATGATGAAAAAGGAATTACCATTTCTCTCTAAAAGTTAAAAAGAAAAGCAGACATTCTGAGTCAACACAAGAGATTTAAACCAGGCTCAAAATGAGCAAGGATATCTGGAATTTTCTCTCCTTGAGACTTTTTCTTTCCACACTATTCAGAGCCACGATGCACAGGAAACTCTTCCATCCCCCAAACTTTGCTATTTTATATATTCAAATAAAAAAAAGATCACACAAAGGACAGGGCTCAGCCCTGCACAGTTATCAGGAATTTTTCTTTTGCCCTTGACAGCTCAAACTCCTTAAAAGAAAAATCTGCCCAAATGTCTCCTCTGTCGTGCCCCATTCAGTTTGTTCTGAACATTTTTTTCTCTTAACTGTTTTTGTTAGATCTCCAAATATTTCTATATGGATCACATCCGGGTCCACAGCTCAAGGGAACACCGTGTGCTGTGGAGTTAACAGACTCCCAGGTATCCCTGCTCACTTTGAGCCTTGTTTAAATCTAACGTGTTCGTTCAGAATGTCTGTTTTTCTTTTTAACGTCTAAAAGTTACCTTTTTAACAGACATAAACGCCTGTAGCCCCTAAGGTTATTAATCTCACAAATGAGCACTTTAAACAGAACTGCTATTCAGGAAGTGTACATAGAGCCTACGAAGTACAGAGGAGAATCTCTGGATTCACACTGGCTCAGCGTCTCCCGAACAAGGAACTGCGTGGCACGGCTGCTTTTTGGTCCTTGCTTCCCTTTTCCTGGGACGTTTTGTAATCATCGCACTCACCATGTTCATTTAATGCTCTTCTCTTCCTCCTACCTCCCCAAGCCAGGCTGTAGCATCCGTACTCGCCTGTCTTCCCCTTCATCCCCACATTGTCAGAGCATAGGTCTCCATGACAACTCACCAGGATACATACAGCGGCTTCCGAAAAGCTCACATTGTCTCCAGTTTGTCTCAAGTCCTCACCTCACTGTCTCCCAGCGTGCTTTTCTCCTCTTTAGAACCATGCTTGCTGTATTGCGTCTCAATTCTCTATCCTGACAGCAACACCCCTCGGGTGGGTTAGACCCTCCTGTCCAACATTACTTCCTATCGTTCTGCAACACAGACACTAGGTATCATAGAGAGGAAACCTCCCAGGCTTCACGTAAGTCTTCTATGCTGAGGTCTTTGTCTTCTCACTGCCCTTCCTTCCCCCACATGAAATATGCTTGCCCACTCCTGGACAGAGGATGCCCCGCCCTCCATAATTAAAATGAGCACCGAACCCCCTTCTATTGTAACATCTCATAGTATGATTTCTCTTGTAGGCTTCCGCTCTGACGGACAGCACTTTATAATAACTGTCAGCCCACTGTACCCTCCCCAACGGGAGGGCATCCTCTACACACATCCTATAGATAACCTACGGAATCCATGAGGAGAGGAGCAAGCTACACCTGCGTTTTCTTCACTGTCCGAGATCTCAGTAAGCTCTGGGATATGCCTGCTAAACTGAATTACGCCACTGCTCTACATAATAACATTACATTCACTTAAGGGTCCTGTTTTTTTTTTTTCTTATTTTCAAGTAAGAAAAATCTGCAATTAAAATACAACATGGTTTAGCAGAAAGGACACCGAAGCACAAAGGAGGAGGCCCAGGGTTATAGCATCTGCTCCGCCATTTATTACGGGTGTGGCATTGGCAGAGCCACAGACCGGGTTCCTATATGAGAATGAAATAGATAACAGCATCCTTCACAAACAGAAGACGTCCTTCCAACTGTACAGAACTGTGTGACCCTAAGGCACCCTCGCTCCAGCCTAGACCTGACTCTAACTTGCCTTGTATGATTACATGCATTAAGCTGATATATAAGAAAATGGGGATTCGGCGGGAGTATCAAGTAGAAGGATGAGGAACATTCTGAGACTTGACTTCCTCTGAAAGGACCACAGTACCTGTGAAACTGTTCAAATAAGTTTCTTGGCACAAAGTTCAGAAGTGTGTACTTGGTCGTCCGTATCCGGTTATTCACGTAGGTTCCAGAAAACCTTTCATACTCATCTTTGAAGCCCTGAAGGTGAGGAATGACGACACGGTGCTTCCCCGCGGGTCTGGGGGTCTGGGGGGACTTGCCCCCGCAGGCGAGCAGTGAGGAGTAGTTGTATGACCTCTCATCGTCACCCTGGGTCCTCCCATTCATCAGCCGATGCCAGTGATGTCTGGCCCACCGGAGAAGCTCAGTCATGTCCAAGACGCAGGGAGACCTGGCTGGTATAGGTGACCTAGCAAACAAAAACACACTTCTTGTAAGTCTCTGAAAACTTGTAAAGTTTGCCCAGTCTTCTTTTTCTGTACCAGACGACTATGTGGCCTAGTTCGTCTATGTGTAATTGGAAACGCACAGATCACCGCTGTTACATCATTTAAACTCAGTTCTTGTTAAAGCATGCACCTTCCTCCTCAGGAGACAGGCATGTGATTAGCTAAGCAACAAAAGACAGAGCCTACAAGACAACCGCTTTGGCTTTAATGTGTACAAGTCTCCTTGCTTCCCTGGACATCGGCTTTCTCCTTTTTGAAACCAGACTACGCACACACGTCAGGAAGTTGCCATGAAGCTTCAATGGGTAGCATGCAAATGGTCCAGCCTACGGCCTGGTAGACAGTACGAAGTCTGTTGGGTCCTAAACATGGCTACAAGTCTTTCCCATCCCCTGTTCTCTTTCTTTGGCTGATAAATATCTTTTTTCACCATGACCGCATGCCTCACTCTGGCTAACAGAACACTAGGAAGCAAGACAGAGGCTGGAAAAGTGTTCTTTATCAGGTTGCCTATTCACACTGCTCACAACTCTTCCACCACCGCCATGAGCACCCACGTGCTCCTGCTGCCCAATGGGATAAGCACAGCGGGTCCACTTATACACGTGTGGCTGCGGCCTCTGGCTGTCGGCTGACCAGCAACACGTTACTGCAGATGACAACTGAGAACAAAGAAGAGCTGGAGCGTCCCCCAGATGAACTGAACTGGAAACAACCACCTACCAAACCGAGACAGTCGATGACGTCATGAGCCGAACTCTAACTGATGTAGCACCCCATCCTCATTTTTATTTTGTTTTGGTTTTTGGTTTTGGGGGATATTTTTGCTTTTAAGTGTTCCTTATTTTCCCAGAAATTTACTGTTAATGAGAAAGAACCTAGGGTTTATTAGGAGTTTACTATACTCCAAACACACTGCAAAACCCTTTACGGGCATTATTTCAATATGTTATCAATTAGGGCTGGAGAGATGGCTTCAGCAGTTTAAGATCATTTGCTGACCTTTCAGAGGACCCCCATCCATGTACGCATACATACACACATACACATACATAAAAGTAAAATAAACACATTCTTAAATTACATCAATTCTGTAGCACGAGTAGACACAGTGGATGCAAAGCACATCTTTCTGAAACAAGGGCTCGTTGTTATTGTACCTCGTTTGCCCGTGTATTTAGAGGACCTAACTAACACTAGGACCTAGAGTTGGAAAATGTCCCCCAAAAATTACACACTAGGTAATGGGCATACCGTTCAATGTGCTGCAAAAGAAGTCCAGGGCCTCTTAGGTTATCAGTGTTATCATTTATATCCTGGTATCAACTGCCAAAGTTTCTCACTTACAAAATCTGTAATGGGTTGCCCTAGTCATATGACAAAATGAACTCTGAGGTAGGCATCTTTAGGTACGGAGAAAAAATGGTGTATATGCTGATACTGCACTGGACTAGAAATGTAGACTTGGTAAAGACCTAGATCCCATTCTCCAAGAGCTGAGGTTCTAAGTGACCGGCTAGGC
Source organism: Rattus norvegicus (assembly GCF_021556685.1). Classification (NCBI taxonomy): domain Eukaryota; kingdom Metazoa; phylum Chordata; class Mammalia; order Rodentia; family Muridae; genus Rattus; species Rattus norvegicus. Next base: position 36,329,411 of record NC_141547.1, read on the forward strand.
ATGTACATATTTAAACGCACTCCTGGTATGAATCATAATTACGTCAATATTGTTTTTAAGAAGATTAAAGGGCTGGAGAGATGTCCCAGAGGCTCTTAATGAGCACTGACTGCTCTGAGGACCTCGGTTCAATTCCCAGCACCCACACAGCAGCTCACAACTGTCTGTAACTCCAGTTCCAGGGGACCTGACACCCTCACCCAGACATATGAGCAGGGAAAACATAAAATAAAAATAAACTATTTTTTAAAAAGATTATTTAAGGTGGTTTTCCTTCCAAGCTTCCCTCTGAGTCTAGTATGAGTATGAATTCATTTTTCTGAAGTACGATACTAATCAGAAGTTAATCGTTCTCCCCAAAGGACACTGAAATTAGACTCAACTTTTATGATTCTAAAATCCTAAGTCATCATCCACCAACACGGGCAGCTCTGTTCTGACTCCCCTCGCTCTTGAGATCAGTATTTGAACAACCCATTCTTGGAAGTACATTGTTCACCATGCATTGGGCCGTATACAATCCAGGACAGTACGGCTAGGTGACATCAGGTTGTTGTCACATTTACAGCAAATACACCAAAGCACAGATAAATGACTTAAAATCTGTTAGATCTCTTTAAAAATTCACCTGGAACAAAGCTATGAAAATAAGTGAGAGTAAAAACATGCACATACTCATTCATTTAACTTACACTCCTTGGGGTGGGGGTGGGGGTTTTGAGCCTGAGCTACGCACGCGCTATACACATCCTAGGTAAGCATCCTACCTCTGTGCTATATCCCTATCTGTTTCTTTGTGATTTCATTTTGCAACAGAGGCTAAACAAGTTGCTGGGCTGCTTTAAATTCATCTGCAGCTGAGGCATGGCTTAACCTTGCTACACTCCTGCCTCAGTCCCCTGCATAGCCAAGACAACAAGCCTGCAACCTATGGCCTGGCTCAGAAAGCCACTTTTAACAATAGGAGCATAGCCTCAAAGGGCATGTCTTTGTCTCTGAATATTGAGTGCTGTTATAATATCTCCCCATTAGAAAAGCAGACTTATCGGTTTTGTATGTGCAGTAGGAGGAATGTTTTTGCTGTACTGGATCTGTCCTTGGGATCCTGTCCTCTAAGCCACCTACTCAAGAGAAGTAAGTCCACGAAGTAAGTTGACTAGCTAAAACAATACTATTTTTCAACACAGCATTTAAAGGTCTGTACCTAGCTGGATGTGGTGACTCACACCTTTAATCCCAGCATTTGGAAGACAGAAGGGGATCTCTGTGAGTTTGAGGACAGCCAGGTCTACAATGTGAGTTCTAGAACAGCCAGGGCTGTTACAGAGAAATCCAGGGTGGGGGGAGGGAAGCTTAGGTTTTGTTATTTTTTGTTTTTTATGCTGCAAAAATGCATGAAGTGTACCCTGAATAACGAAAGTAGTTCACAGTGAAGCTAGAACTTCTCCATAGAATAAGGAAGTGAGACAAGGCTCTACAAATTATTCAACATTGCAGAGCAAGCTAGCTTAACACAATGCTGCTTTCCTGTAGGAGCATCAGGGGCTGCCCTGACAAATCTCATGCTTATCTTGAGAAAGCCGACGCTGGTACGACTTGCTACCACTTCTACACTTTCCAGTGAGAAGTTTTCACTTGCAGTTAAACTCTTAAGAGGCAACATGGCATATCTGTCTGGTGTCCACACCCTCGTACAACAATGTAAATACCACTTGACCCTTTAAATTTCAGAGCAGTTTCCTGGTGCTGTAACATGAGATTAAAGAAACCTGGAACAAACGCGGGAGGTGTTAACTTCTGGTAATTCATGGTACGTCTGACTAACACCCTCACCCTGACAAAAATAAACACTTTGTTCATGCAGGCAGTCTGCTTTGTGTGGTGGTCAGCCAAGCAAGAACCGTATCTTCCCCTAAGTCACCCAGTTTCGGAGAAATAACGCCAAACTGACTGAAAAACATTTCACTGCCAATGTATGTCAGCACCAGCTTTTCTCTGTGCCTTCTCAATATCCTTAAACCTCCATTAGAGGCTCTGCATCCACTCATGTATTGTATCCCTTCCTCCTCTTTCTCATGGGGTTTTCATGGATAGGGACCCACTGCTCCACATTGCCTCCCTCCGCCATTACTCTCGATAGTCCAGCAGCTCAGAACCAGAATAACTCACCAGCACTGTTACCATTCCTTAAAACTGACAGCTGGGAATTGGACCCGGTGCTACAGGCCTGGGACCTCAGCTACTTAGAAAGCTAAGGTAGGAGGATTACAAATTCAAGGTCAGCCTGAATAAATTAGCAAGCCCTTGTCTTAGAATAAAAGGGAAAACTGGATGGGGAGGGTCGATGGTTCAGTGGGTAAAAGACAAGTACGTGCCACCAAGACTGATGATCCAAGAGTTCAAGTCCTGGAAGCTACACTGGGTGAAAGAAGAGAACTGAGAACTGAATTCCAGAATTTTCTGACCTTCACAAATGTACCTTGACATGAATTCACTCTCTCTCTCTCTCTCTCTCTCTCTCTCTCTCTCTCTCTCTTATTTATATGTTATACACACAAACACAAAATAAATAAAATAAATAAGTAAAATGTAAAAGAGTAGTTGAAAATATCACTACATATAGAGTAATTGCTAAGCATGTAAAAGACCCTACTATCCACTATTTATTTTTATTTATTTGTTTGTTATTTAAACAATAGACTTTTATTCCATAGCTTGCAAGTATATATTATTCTTTTTAAAAAACATATAGGTTATATGCACATGTATGAGTTTCCTGTGGACATCAAAACATTGGAGTGCCCTGAAGTTAGACTTAAAGTTGGGTGTAAGCTATCCATCCAATAGATGCTGCAAATGGAACTTTTAGAAGATGGTCTCTTAGACGAACAGTAAGCATGCTACACCACAAAGCCATCACTCCAGCCCCCAATACACTGTATTCTTCACAACTGAGCCTGAACACTTTTTTTTCCCAGCTGGGAGATTGATTGATTGGCTGATTGGTTGTTCTCTAAATCTCATTCCTTGTTACAGGTCTGTGGAAGTTGCCTGTCTCATCTTCTTTAAACCTGGTAGGCTACATACTTTGGGATATTCACTCATTTTTTCCAACTTAGTGTAATATGTCTTTAGTTTATGTTCTAAACTTTTTCTGAATTTTTTTAGTGTCTACTGCCAACACATACCTTCTTGCCTTCAATTTTCCTAATTTGTCTCCTCTCTTTCTCTTCATTTGTTTGGCTAAAATTATTGTTCTAATTTATGTTTCAAAGAACCAATTATTTGATCCATTGACTCCTTACATTATTCTCTTCATTTCCGTTTCATTAATTCTTAATCACTTTTTTCTATCTATTGTTTTGGATTTGGCTTTTTGTTTTGCTTTGTTTATCAAACCCCAAGCTATGTAAGCTAGCTGTCTCTGTGTGTGTGTATGTGTGTGTGTGTGTGTGTGTGGGTGTGCGTGCATGGGTGTATGGGTGTATGGGTGTGTGTGTGTGTATGTGTAGGTGTGTATGCATGGGTGTGTATGCGAGTGTGTGTGTGTGTGTGTGGGTGGGTGTGTGTATGTGTGTGTGGGTGTGTGTATGTGTGCGAGCGTGTCAGAGAGAGAGAGAGAGAGAGAGAGAGAGAGAGAGGGAGGGAGGGAGGGAGGCATTAAAGTACATGTGAGTGGAAGCCATAGAATGTAGAGTCAAGGTCAACCAGTACTATTTTGTAAAAACACATGATAATTGGATCTGAGCACTTAGGCACGTTGGAGAGAAGCTCTGCTTTCAGGGACTAAGGAGGAACAACGTGTTTAGAACTAATTAGCAGACCCGTAAGGGTGTTTTGAATTTCCAGTTTAAAACTGAAGTCTTCCCCCACTGGGCAACTTTGAACCCTTATCCCCAATTTGTGGTGCTATTTGGAAAGGGTAGGGGGGTACTATGGAGGCTTTAGGAGATGAGGTCACCAAGAGTGGATTTGGAACTTTCTACCCTGGCTCCAGTGTCAGCTGCTCTCTGCTTCCCAGTCAGCGGCCATGGGACAAGCTCCTGCTGCACCATCATGAATCAAGACGCCCCTTCCCTCCCTTCTCTGCCATGACTAAGACCGATGGAGACCTGAGAATTAATCTACCCTCCTGTGGGTTGTTTCTCTCAGGTCTTTTGGCCACAGTGATGTAAAAATAACTGATATGGACAGAATGACCAGGAATCTGTCAAGTTTCTTCTGACTCTGTAGCTTTCAACATGTGTTCCCCACCAACTTTAGACAATGTGTTCTCTGAGCTGCAACCTAACATACACGCACACGTGGCTGCAGACAACGGCATCTCCAGCCCTGCAGATGGACGGTCCCTGTCCTTTCATCATAACAGCTTTGGTTTCGACATTCACCAATGTGTTGAAATACATACTTTGCAGTCGCTCGCTCCACACTGAACTGACAGTTTCTATGGGAGTGGAGAGATCCACATTCCCAGTCTGTTGGATGCACACACTGGACTCACAGATGCTAAAGATGCCATCAGGGCCAGAGGGCACAGGCGTACACAACACTTTTCCCACCAGAGCCAAGACAGAGCCTTTTAGACTTTCTAATTCATCCAAGCAAAGGAATGTCAGTGCTCAGAAAAGAGTCTCACGTTGCTATTGTAAGTATAAACATTCACGAACGTTCCATTAAGTCATGCCTACCTCAAGGAGTAATGTATACATTCTGGAGGTCACTTAATCTAAAGCAGGCCTTCCTAGACTTCCCATTCACGAATCTTTCTCCCTCAAGAAACTTTTTATGAGACCCCAGGTACACCAGTACATAAAACAGGTATGCAAATTGAACATTTACACATAATAGATGCTAAGAAATCCATTTTAAAACAGGCAATTTGCATACTAATAAGATGAGTATGCTTGCTTATTTTTATGTAAGGAATTAAATTTGGGATGAATATTTGACACTGCAGGGTATAGAGCATCTTTGATACTTTTCACTTATATCTTGTAATTGTTGGTGCCAAGAACAATACAAAATCCCATTAAGAACGCTCTAGATACTCTTGGAAATTAATATTTTAAAAACGAGGCCATGAATTTTAAAAAGAGCAAGGGGGGATATATTTGAGTGTTTGGAGAGAGAAGGGGGAAGAAATAATATAATCATACTCTGATAGTAAAAAAAAATAATAATAATTTAAAAGAGAGAGAAAGATTGTTAGAAATTCCGTCCTTGCTGACAGAGGGAATGGAGGACTGTCCCTGACTCTGTTTCCTGCTTTGGGGACCTGGGTTTCCTCACGCAGCCTTATAGGAGGGGAGGTGCCTTCTTATTGCACCAAGCCATGTTTGGTTGCTATCCCTGAGAGAACTGCCCTCTTCTGAAGGAAAATGAAACAAACGAGGATGGGGAGGGACAGGTGGAGGGGGATAGAGCAGATGTGGGGGTGGAGGGAGGGAGGGGAAACTGCAGCCAGGATGCAATATATGAGAGAATAAATAATTATATTATCCGTAAAAAATGAAATTCTGTCTTAATCCCGATCTGGAATCTATTTAGTGGTTTTTTTTCCTTTGTTTTGAAACACAACCAAGCAATTCAAAGAGCAATTTTTAAAAATCGAATATTCGATCACAGCATAATCCAAAGGTGTACTAAGCTGATTCTTCCATACAGGAAACAACGCGAGGGAACCTCAGAACTCTCTGTTTTCCATAGCTAAGCCTCATGTCTCTCTATGAGCTGAAAATTCTTATTTAAACACTAAAGACACTACATAGCCTACGCAGTCTCAAATCTGAACCCCAGTGTTTTAGGTGGCACTCAGGGATCCTGGATGCCACAAGGGCATGCTCAGTGACAGGTGCACCTGTTGTGTCTTCAGAACAGAGGCTTACAGTGAAACCATGAGAAAAATGCAGGCCAGCCCTGCCAGAAATGCCTCAGGTTTATCACACATTTGATAAATATTAAATCACTTATGTTCACAAGCATTTTATCATTCCCCTTCTGATGTTTGCAACCCATATATTCCTCTACACAGCCATACCCGGAGTTGGGAACCATGGCTTAGCTATGATCTAGAAGTCAAAATGAATAGAGCCTAACTGGGCAACTTTCAACTGAACGATATACTTTGTATCAGGGTGCCAACAAGCTCCTTGCTTCAATTTCTTTTTAAGAACACAGAGAACCAGCATTTTGAAACATTAATAATTAGCACACATTTTTGTTAGAAGTTTTTTATTATGGCCCCTTGACTCCAGCAGTCCATTCCATATAGTTCATCCATTTTAGCTAAAGTTGTAGTTAATAGGCACTCTGCTCGCCATTTAAAATAATTTTTACTTTAACTGACATATAATGGTTACACAATTTTCCAGAGCATGATATGGTATTTTAATACATATATAGGCTATACAATCATTAAACCAAGCCAATTTACATATCTAGCATCTCATGCACTTATCATTTCTCTGTGACTAGAATATTCAAAAGTCTTTCCTCTAGCTATTTTGAAGCAGTCAATGCAATATGGTAACCATGTTTACCTCGCTGTACAAGAGAACATCAGGATTTATGTCTCCTATCTAACTTTAACTCACCAACCTCTCCCTCTTTCTTCCTCTGCCCTACTCCCACTGCCCGCAGATGGCCTTGTACCACATTCACATTTCACACTTGATCATCCTCACCACATCTTTACACATTAAGATGCTCCAGCCGTGTCCGTGTCCATTCCCATATTACCTTCGGTATTTGTCGGCATTTGACCTATACATGTAATGTCTCAGCCTCAGTGTGTTCAAGGGAAAGTGGATGGCATTTACATCATGGGAGACACTGTAGATGAAAACTATCCCTTCTCGCCCTTACTCGCACTGCCTGCTATCTCTTAGGCTATTCCACACCAAGGCTGGGAACCGTGTATGTTGAACTGAGGTACAAACATTAAGTGATGATTATCTAGAGCATAATTCGAATTGCTTGAGTCTAAGTAAATACTCCATACAATGTACCTGTAGTACCTAGAAGTAACCAACACAGGAATATTCACGCCAACGTCACAACCAACGAATTTGACCGGAAATTACCTCACCACCCAAACTCAACCCCAAACATTCTCTCCCAAGCTCATGCTGACCATGTTTGTGAACCGACCGCAGTCTACTTGTTCGGTTTCCCAAGCTCCCATGATAAGAATGCTCCAGGGGCTGGTTAATCAAGCTGCCACGTCTCTTCCCAGGAGATTCTGGTCCTGGGGACCCACAGTGCAGCCCACGCTTGTGTAATTTTATTAGCAACCTGCTGGCTTATCATAGATCGAGAGCCTAGAATAGCCTCTGTATTTCTACAAATACTGTTCCGTCTTGCTGAGGCTGGCCAACCAAATTACCTCCTGGACACCCTAGTCCCTACTGACTTGCTGGCCCGTTTTCAGTTGGACTGTGGAATAAGAAAGACTGGGAAGGGTTGACATAGGCAGCACGTCAGGGGTCCCCTACTCTGCTCCCACTACAACCCAACGCCCGGCTCAGTCACTGTGCTTCGCAGTGCGTCTCAGCAGCTTCCGTTCTCAGTAGGGAATGTAGGCAATTGCCCTCTATGGGTCTTGTCCAAAGCTAGATATTCAACAGATATCTATTGATGTTGTACTCTTAGAGGAAAGTGGTAATCAAAAGTAGACACAAATTCAGCATCACCGTCCTTCTCTTAGAAGTGGGGATAAAAGCCCTAAGTTTGGGGAAGCTCGGGTCATTGATTTTGGCTTACAGTTGCATCATTCAATCCTTGACAGACGGAACCCAAACCTTCTTTTTTTTTTAAAAGATTTTATTTATATGAATACACTGTAGCTGTCTTCATCTTCAGACACACCAGAAGAGGGATGGTAGTGAGCCACCTTGTGGTTGCTGGGAACTGAACTCAGGACCTCTGGAAGAGCAGGTCAGTGCTCTTAACCACTGAGCCATCCCTCCAGCCGGAACCCAAACCTTCTTGGTCCTGGGTTCAATGTCCACTCCCAGACTCTGTCTCTCTTATCAGCTAACTTCGCTCAAAGGGTTGCCGTAAACATCCAATGTCAGTGCCTCATTATAATATGTGACCCTTTACAGACGCTAAGTAAAGGTTAATCATTGCTGGAGTAGTTGAGAGCTTATATGCATAGCCGATAATAACAACATACCCCAGTATTCTTCTGTGTTTAATGTTTTAAAACTCTTAACCTGGGCTCAGTCACTGGTCCCGTTCATCTTTTAGCAGCCATGCTCCTCAGTTAACCAGAGCACTTTCTAAGCAACTAACTAGCAAAGGACAGCCACACCCTCCTCCTCCTTTCTCTCAGCTGTCCCCAGGGGCAAGTCTGGCACCCAGGAGACAGAAGCTGGAAAGAACAACTTAAGGTGGAACACGTTTAAAACACTCTTCAAGATCATCATTCCTAATCCCAAGATTGAACCATAGTCCCCAAAAGCTGATTTATCATTGTTTTCTGCTAACAACCCCAAGTTCCCGTGGTATAGCTGGCCCAATTCTCTACTCCTGATAGGCACTCTGACTTGAGGATTAAGGAAGACATGTTTTTAAATGATACAAAGAAGTAAGCACTTAAAGCCCAAAGATGATCAACTGGAACCAAAGAACATTTAAGATTTACTCTCCTGTCCTGAGCTGATCACCTTGAGACATTTTTTCTGGAAAATTAAAAAAAAAAAATTACTACTAAAGTATAGCTACATTTAGTGCTTATTAAAGTCACTTATTATACACAAATCACTTAAAAACAGGCTAAGTTCTCAAAACTCTGTATCCCTGGATGAATGCTTAATTTGGCAAGTTGGAAGCAGCAAAGATTAGCAATGGTAAATACAGGATAATGAATTCTCTCGGGCCCAGTTAGCACTTCAAAGTCTTAGAGGGCATCCCCAGCCAACAAACAACCACATACACACATGAGGTCATCTGTCTAGAAGACAAACACGGCCTTCTGGGTCGTCAGTTCAGGACTGTCTTCCTCAGGATGCACCTGAGTCACCTGAATCTCACCCCTTTGGTTTCAGACCCAGCAGGTCTGAGTCGGAGTCCAGAAACAAGCATGTCTAACAAGTTTGCAGGTAGTGCTGAGCACGATGTATTACACAGTGTTGGGGAGCCCATTTCATTTTAACATAAAGACCAAGGCCACTAGCTTGACAGTCGACACAAACAGAACCCCATGGGCAAAGACTAAAATGAACTAAAAAGGGTAGAACACACCACCACCACCAGTACCACCACCACGCCAGGTTAGGAGGTTTTAAAGATTAAGTCTTTCTATAGACTTAAGACTATTACTACTCATTTCAACTACCATTCCCAAAAGCTTGGCAAGGAAGAAGTTAAGATGATGACCTTCACCCTAACAGAATCATAGCCTTCTTTACAATCCACTAGCCCAGTTGTCATCAGAGAGGTGTCATCCAGCAGCTGATGACAGCAGATGCAGAGAGACCCACACTCAAATACTTGGTGGAGCCCGGGAGCTCCTGCAGGGGAGGGGGATGAAGGATTGTAGGAGCCATAGGGATCGAGGACACCGTAAGTACACAGCCCACAGAATCGACTCAGCAGGGCTTATCAGGGATCAGGGAGGCCAAGCAACATGGAGCCAGCATGGGACTGTGCTAAGTCCTCTGCATACAAGCTGTGCTTGGGGGTGGTTGTGGGACAGAGGGAGTAGGAGTGTCTCTGACTCTTTTGTGTGCTCTTGGGACATGGGTTGCCTCATCCAACCCTGATAGGAGGGTTCGTGCCTAGTCTTATTGTAACTTTTTTTTTTGCCAGGAACAGTTGTTAATTCTTGGAAGGCTAGCTCTTTCTTCCTTCCTTCCTCCCTTCCTTCCTTCCTTCCTTCCTTCCTTTCTTCCTTTCTTCCTTTCCTTTCAAAGGAAACGAATGGGGAAAGGATCAAGGGTAGATGAGGATAAACAACTGAGCAGTATGATGGGAAACAAAACTGCAGTCAGGATATAATTTATGATAGAGAAGGAGGAGGAGAAAGAGGAGGAAAAGGAGGAGGAGGAGTGGAGAAGATTCAATTGCCCATAACATTTATTAAGTAAATAAAGCCATCAAAATGGCTGCGCACAGACAGCTAGATGTTAAGGACTCAGCTTTCTGTCAATGAACAAAGTCTAAAAGAAGAAGAAATAAAAAAAAAAAAAAAAAAACAGAAACAAAAACGCACAGCTCAGGGGCTGCTGAGCTGGTCAGGTGTTAAGAGAGTTCCCGTTGGGCAGCTCATAACCACCTCTAACTCCAGCTCCAGAGGAGCTCATGCCTGACCTTCCAAGGGCTCTGCACTCACATGCACACACCCATGCACCGAAGTTTAAACTAATAAAAATAAATGTCAATTTGGCTTAGAAAGAAATAAAGGAAGGAACGGAGGGAAGGAGGAAGGAGGGAGGGAGGAAGGAAGGAAGGAGGGAAGGAAAATGCTAATGAAATATTAAAGGTTTTCTGTGCTCCAAATCTTGTTTATCTATCAGGGTGAATAACAAGAATGGAGAAATCTACAGCAAACAGTTTCTAATATGAGACAGGAATTCTTTCATAGAAGATTTCTCTCGGGAATGTCTCATTAGCTGTTCATCAGAGATGGCCACACCAAAAGCAAAGGTCACCCTTATAAGGCTTGAGTTTGCCCCAATCTATGTCATCTCTGACCCTTCCTAACACTCTCTACAAGAGGCTTAGCTCTCGGGGAGACACTCGAATGGCAATGAGATCGCCTCACATCTTCTTTTGGTTTCTTTGCTATTTCAGGTACCGAGGTATTTCACTGGCGAAGATCCCTTAACAGTGATTATCTTGTTGCCTTGAAGCACTTTCCTTCCTTCACTTCATCTCTTCTTTCGGAAAGAAGATAAGCATCAAAAGTGATGGATATATCTAAGGCAGGGTTGTGCAATGACAAGACCCAGGTCACTTCACTAGAAAGCCGTGGCTCTTGAATAGTGGAGGTATAGCATCCATTCTCTGCGCTCGGTGAGTAAGCCGACTGCTTGCATGAAATAGCCTTGGACTGTTGAATGCTATGCCATATTCCTTTGTATTGAACTTTTTAAACTAAACCCCAGTAGGCATGCACATCCTACACTTTAGGTCTATACATGAGGCCAGGCCAGGGTACTACCTCACTCAAAACATTGCCACAAAGTAATTACTTTTGATTCCAAGTGATCATCATGATGGAAGGAGGTGTCCAGAAAGGTTATAAAAAGCTAAGTCATACTTTCACTATACCTCTGAGAGAGAAATCTTTATGATAGTTTGGCCATTTTTTGAGGGCCCTAAATAGGAAAAGGTCAACTGAAATCACATGCCTTGCCCTTAATTTCTGGATTGTAGTTCATTCCTGATGTAGTCATGTTCACAACCAGAAATAACTATCACAATAATCCACCCAGAGACTGAGAGTCATGGCTTAGCCCACTTTCAGTGTGCTCAGAATACTTCCATTAGCCTAGAGTTGGACAAAATCATCTGACACATCTATTTCTCAACACAGTGTGGGCTATCTCTGTAATCTACCGATATCTGTATGCACAGAGCACAGGTCACATGTCAGTACCCTGGGGAAGACTGGTTCTTTATCAATGTGATTGTGTGGCTGACTAGGAGCAGTGGCTGCTCATTGCTGCCACCCATCATCTGGAGAGAGAATCATGCCATGCATCTGTCTAGGAAAAAAACAAAGTTCAAAATCTGAAGTGCATTACTGTGAAAATATGCATTGTTTTAGTATCAACTCACAGACAAAAGAGTTAGAGTTGGACCACCATATGCTGGGCCCCATTAGCACACATTAACAAATATGTTTATTAGAGTGATGGGTGGGTGGATGGATGATGGATGAATGGATAAATGGGTGAATGGATTTAGATGGTCTATCCAGACACAGAAAGCTTCAATGCTTCTCTTCTTCAGTAACTCTCTTACTTTCTTGAAAGGATCACATCTCTAAATAAGTCTCCTTGGGTGGCTACTTAGGGTCAGTCAGTTTGAAGAGAAACAGGCAAATGTTGAAGGCATATAGGCATATCCCTATGTTATTACAATCTCATCCATACTTCCTGATCACCTAAATCAATTTTGAAATCTGAACAAACATATATTGAAACACTGAAAGTAGCTATTTTGAACACTGTTTTGCTTTTGGTAACCCTAGCGTGATGGTCTGTATATACTTGGCCCAGTGTAGTGGCACTATTAGAAGGTGTGGCCCTGGGGTTGGGGATTTAGCTCAGTGGTAGAGCGCTTGCCTAGGAAGCGCAAGGCCCTGGGTTCGGTCCCCAGCTCCAAAAAAAAGAACAAAAAAAAAAAAAAAAAAAAGAAGGTGTGGCCCTGTTGGAGAAGCTGAGGACTTGTTGGAATAGGTGTGTCACTGTGGACCCTCATCCTAGCTGCCTGGAAGCCAGTATTCTGCTAGCAACCTTCAGATGCAGATGTAGAACTCTCAGCCACTCTTGCACCGTGCCTGCCTGGACACTGCCATGCTCCCACCTTGATGATAATGGACTGAACCTCTGAACCTCTAAGCCAGTCCCAATTAGGTGTTGTCCTTACAAGAGTTGCCATGGTCATGGTGTCTGTTCACAGCAGTAAGACCCTGACCAAAACACCTAGCTACCTCTAAAACGCTATGCTGTGAAACAGAATAGTATGTTTTTGAGATTTGGCTATTCAGGATTAATAAGGTATTAATATATTATCAGTATAAAAATAAATTCATGCCCTGGGTCCTGCTAAGACTGAACCCCCAGTGAACTAGACTGGTGGGGGGAGGGCGGCAATGGGGGGAGGGTTGGGAGGGGAACACCCATAAGGAAGGGGAGGGGGGAGGGGGATGTTTGCCCGGATACCGGGAAAGGGAATAACACTCGAAATGTATATAAGAAATACTCGTTAATAAAAAAAATAAAATAAAATGTAAAAAATAAATAAATAAATAAATAAATAAATAAATAAATAAAATTATGCCTTGAACAAAAAAAAAATAAACTCATATTAATGTTCAATACTTGCCACTATCTGTGTGGGAATATTTATTTAACCACTTGAATTTGTTAATTTCAGAAACATTAGATGTGATTAATAGGAGATTTTTCACAGGCTCTTAAAATAAGATCCAACATATAGAAATATAATTTATGTTAAAATAAATGCTACTTTAAACAAGACTCCAATACCTAGTTATCCATCTTCCACTAAGAGACCAACTATCAAATGTAAATAAGAAATACTCAAGTTAATAAAGATAAAAAAAAGAGAGAGAGAGACCAGCTATCTTCCTACGGCCCATCATTCTCACATGTTTTTACGTCCCTCCTTAACAGGTTTAGATTTTATGACCAACACCTCCCCCTCTCTTGTATATTCTTTAAACCTGATAATGCTTTTCTCACTTCCTTCTTGGAAAAAAAAAAAATCCATGTTCTGCCTATATTCAAAGCAGTTACATCAAACTTTGTATCCATCCTGCCTCAGTACCCATGACCTGAAAGGGCTTGGGAGAAACACACCACCCCAGATTAGTCACTTGAAATTCACAGCCACAAGCCACAAGTCAGCACAGACTGCAATCAGTGAATCCCGTCTGGTGGCTCACACTTCCGTGCACGATTGTTTCCGATAGTTTTCCTCCTCCTCTGATATTTAACATCTCCCATCCCCCAATATTCTTTCTGTTCCTGATCTTATTTCTTCTTTTATTAGGAAAAAGCAAAGTCATCATCATTGTACTGGCTGGTTTTGTGTGTCAACCTGACACAAGCTGGAGTTATCGCAGAAAGGAGCTTCAGGTGAGGAAATGCCTCCATGAGACCCAGCTGTAAGGCATTCTCTCAATTAGTGATCTAGTGGAGAGGACCCAGCCCATGGTGGGTGGTGCCATTCCTGGGCTGGTGGTCTTGGGTTCTATAAGAGAGCAAGCTGAGCAAGCCAGGAAAAGCAAACCAGTAAGCAGCATCCCTCCATGGCCTCTGCATCAGCTCCTGCTTCCTGACCTGTGTGAGCTCCAGTCCTGACTTCCTTTGGTGATGAACAGCAACATGAAAGTGTAAGCTGAATAAACCCTTTCCTCCCCAACTTGCTTCTTGGTCATGATGTTTGTGCAGGAATAGAAACCCTGACTGAGACAATCATACAAGGTCCCCAGCTAAGTTTCTCAAGCGTACACTTCTCCTAAAACCCAGTCTCACAGAGAGCCACCAAGGAGGAAGCCCATTTCCAGACACACACGTGATAGACTAAGTCCCCTTGAGCCGTCTTAATCCCACTGGCTCTAGACTGGAGTCATTAGTGGCAGTGTATCCTGGTATCACCCTACAACCTTGATTCTGCATGCCAGAGTCATGTGAGTTTGCATTAAAATCTACATACAACATGTAACCGTGAAACCAACGACAACCTTGTAACACAACAGGAGGACATAACAGGGAAATAAAACAAGTAGATCCAAGTTTTAAAGGCAGCCGACATATTTAAACCTCGCTGTTCTACTGCACTTGGGGAGGACAGGCTTCTGAGCAGCCTATATTTTCAGACCTCTTAAGACATCACAGAAAGCAAAAAAAAAAAAAAAAAAAGAATTCCATCCGGAATGGACATCATCATACAACATGTACTCCATGCTCCTGCATCTCACCCAGCACTCGGTACATTTTCTTCTCTGGGAGTTTAGCACCGGTGCTTTGGGGGCCTTTAGATCTGTGTCTGAGTCTTCTTGATCTCATCACCCCCGTGAATGTGCACACATGGTTTTGTAGGCTTCACCACCCCACCCCTACCAAAGAGCTGCTGTGATAAAGAAAAGTCTTTTACCTCCAAAACAGAGGTTTATAAATGTAAAGTAAGTTGTGACTGCTATGGTCTTCAAGAGTGAAACTAGCAAGACCTGCTTAATACAATCATTTCTGCTGTTCAGACACCTCCCATACTTCTAGTCATTAAATAAGTACTGAAAAGCTCCCGTGGGCTGGCCAGGTCCTGCTCCAGGCACTGAAGTCAGTGTTCTGCACCATCTCCACATGATTCTTGGCCTGCAGGAGTACACAGTCTAGCAAAGGGATCAGCCATGAACCCCATGGGGTTCCCTCATTAGCACAAACTTCACAGAGTAGCTGCCATGAGACAAACAGAGGCCAGGCAGGTTTCAGAGCAGAACAGAGCATTACAATACCAAGCAATAAATAAATAAGCAAGTTCTGAAAGGAAGCCAGGACACGGAGCAGTGTTCCCTTTGACTGCAACCAAAGGACCATGTTAAACCGGCAGAAAACAAATCTCCTGCTAGGTTATCTTCTTCACTCACACATGCTGAGGGGAAACTCCTGTTTTATGTGACGAGTGTGTGTGTGTTTGTGTGTGTGTGTGGTGTGGTGTGTACTGTGGTAAACACCCTGGACTGTGCTTATGAAGACAGTCTTAAAATTATCATCAGGAAGATAAAGGTCAGTGAGCTAACAGTTTTTGTTAATAACAACATCCCTTATATAGCTACCTCATTCACTGTTCTAACAGTAACCTAACAATGCCTGACAGAGCAGATACCCAAGGACTCTGTTTAAATACATTAACTATTTCCTGTCAGGTTCTAGGAGTTATATTATGCATCTTGGCAATAATTCTCTTCAAACAAAGCAAAGACTCTGAGAACGAAGGCTAATCAGTTATGAGAATTTCTCAATGGATGAGCACGTTCTTCGCCAGAGATCTGTATGGACAATTGCATCTCGATCCTTAAGATGTCCTAAAGCTATCTCATCTTTGCCAGAGGAGGCAGTTCCGTTCAGCTTTAGACTACAGATTACATAAATGGGGCCAGGTTAGGCAATATCTGGAGACACTTTTTGTTATGGATGCCACCAGCAAGGAAGGCTGTTCTGTATCCTACAGTACACAAAATGGTTCCTCACAAAAAAAGGAATCCCTAGCTTCCAAATCAAGATTAGGCTGCTGCTGCGAAACCCAGGATCAAAGCAAGCTATTCTTCTGTTAAAGAGAGGGAGGAGTGGCGAGATGCACAGACGGACTTTTCTTAAAACTCAGTTTCAAATGATTAACTGACCCAATTCACACGCCTTCACTCAGGATTTCTTATGACCCTCAGTCTCGACATAAAAGACACATGACAATAATCATACCTACCCTGCAGGGTTGTTATTAGGCATACGTAAGAATGGATGTACGTTATCCATGTACAATAAACCAATAAATAGGAGTTACTCCTGTAACAGGGATGCTTCTTGCTTATTTGTTAACGGTTGGCATGTGTACCACTCAAGAAAAGCATTTTAAAGACAGAAGGGCTTGAGGCTGGAGAGATGGCTCAGTGGTTAAGAGCACTGACTGCTCTTGCACAGGACTGGTTCTGATTTCCTCTACTTTCACTCAAACCCTTGTAACTCCAGTTCCAGGGATCCAACACCCTTCTCTATCCTCCACAGGAGCCTGCACATGGAGTCATGCAAACAGACATAGGCATGTGCACACATTCACACACACTCACACTCACACACACACACACACTTACATACTCACACACACTCACACACATACACACTCACACCACACACACATACTCACACACTCACACACACTCACACACTTACATACACACTCACACACTCTCACACACACTCATACACACTCACACACATACACACTCACACCACACACACACATACTCACACACATACTTACACACTTACACACACTCACACACTCTCACACACACACTCTCATACACACACACACTCACATACTCACACACACACTCACCCACAAACACAAACACACACACTCTCACACACACACTCATACACACATTGACACTCACACACTCACACATTCACACACACACACCACACTAACACATGCATAAATAAAAATAAATAAATCTTTTCCTTTTCAAAATGGCAAGGCTGGGAAACTCAAAAACTCCATACATAAAGGTGGAAATAACCTTAAATATTCAACAAAAGATTTCATTTTAAAGTCAAGAAAAATGAAATTCAGAGAGACTGACTTTACTCAATTACAATAGCTGGAAAGCAGCTGCTCACATCCAGTTACACTGTCAGCTCCTACATATCTAAGTAAACTTTTAATAACCTTAGGTATGCCTTTAATTATGAATCTGCCGTCAAATTATTTAGGGCAATTGTGACTGTTAAAATTTCATGTGACTACTACACCATGAAATAAGCCTTACTTAGGCGTGAGATTTACAGTCTCTCATTTGTGGGATCCACCACAGTTTCAATATCACTCTGAAGTGTTCTGTTGTCATTGCATGAGTCTGCTTTATAACTCACCTCTTATAGAAATCGATGTCATGAATTATTCATTGGTGATTCATGTATTTGGAATATATTTTGGAAAAGAGCTTGAAAACAAACTACACAGAAGTAGATACACTGTATAAAATGTATAATGCATTATGTTGAGAACCTTAACACTGGTTAACTTGGAGGTATTATAATCGAGTTTTATTTTTAAGTATATCTTTCTCATGATGACCTCTGTTTTTACCATTTATTCCAAAACCAGGGAGCAGACCTCCATATTCACTTTAAAGACTAAAATTAACTCTAATCATAAGTATATTGCATCTTGTAATTTTGAAACCTACTTATGATGGCGCACTTAATAACCAGAATTAATAATGGATCTACACTTAAATCAGAGGGAGGCTACATGCAATACTTCAAGTTTTGAAGGTTTGGGAGGGGTGCTATGTCGTTGTTTGAGGGTTTGGGGATTTTTTTGAGACAAGATTTCTCTGTGTAGCCCTGGCTGTCCTGAAACTGAATCTGAAGGCCAGACTGGCCTCGAACTAATAGATCTGCCTGCCTCTGCCTCCTGAGTCCAAGAGGTAAAGGCGTGCACCACCACTGCTGGGCCAAGTTTCTGTTTGCTTTTTCCTTTGAAGAAAAATCTCATCAGGTGTATGATAAGCACATTGCCTCAGTAGTAAAAACTAACAACCACTCTCAAGATCCCCAAATAGTGTGTCCATGTTAATCTTTAGCATTATATCAGATTAATAGACGTGTGGACGCTAAATTCTACCCAATAGGAATTTCCTATGAGCAAGCACAACATAAGGCTTACCTCTGTTTGCAACAGGAATCTGCCGTCAAGAAACAAACGGCCTAAAACTAGCCAACACAATCTTTAAGAACTCCACACCCGGCTTTGGTTGCTTTAGAAACTCTGGGGGACGGAGGGGAGGAGTTAAATGAGTGGTATTTTCAATCAACTCAATGGAAACCCAAAGGTATTGTTAGTAACCTGCAAGGCTTGGCATCTTGTCCTGACTAGAGGCAGAGAGGGAATGAAGGAAGCATAAACATACACACAGAAAAGCTGGGGTCGGCTGGGCCGAGTGAGCGAGCGAGCGAGCGTCCATGTGGTACCAAGGACACAGCCACCTGGAACCTCTGCATGTTTATTGTGTATAGCCCAGTGGGAGGAGTTAGTCTCAGTAGGCGGTCTCTGTAGACCAGCAGTCTCAGGCTGTAAACATCCGAAAGGAAGAAGCTGTGTTTTTGCACACTCAGAGTGTGTAATCACTCACATACTGACACGCACTGTCAACATTCCCACTCTGGACCAGGGGAAGGCTTTGCTAATCCCAAACCGGACTAGTATGGGGAATGCTTTGCCACCTCCATCAATCTGAGGCAGGCGTTGGTTCTAGACATGGCCACGCCCATGTCGATAGTCCACATTCAATCAAGACTTCCTCCACTCCCTACACAGTAGAAGTGACACAGAGAAAGGGGTGCAATTCTCTTTCTTAGGGTCCTTTCAGAGAAGGTCAGACCTGCCTGTGAAAGCCCAGTGAATAAAGTGGCCTGCTCCCCCGAGAATTTTCTCTAAGCCTGGTTCGCAGAGTCGCGCCCAAACAGAATCTCAGGTGAAGCTTATAAACACAGGCTGATTCTTTCTCTTCTCAGTCACAGGCTGTCCTGTTTCCAACTTAGGAGGTCTACAGTCTGGGAAAAGAAACTGTATTGCTAACAAGTTCGACCAATACCGTGGCCCCCAGTCTAGGGACTACCATAATGTGGTAATCCAAGTCAACTGTAAAAAAGACTTACTTTTAAGTTATATCTTCTTACAGAACATTATCCAATGTTGTTTTTATGCAGCTAATAATTCTCACCCCTGTGTATATTATTCTTAAAATAACTAGTCAAAATTTTTTCATAATACACCAGAAATAGTATTTTTTTGGTATGCGTAAACAAAATATTTAGAGCAAAGGAAAATAATTTGAGGAATGATGAGAGAAAAAGAGTAAGGAAGATGAGTTACTTTTGCACTAAAAAGGAAATTCTTAAGCCTGTAAAAAACTATATGCACTTGAAAAATTAGATATCGTAACAATGTATGACTCCAAACGTTTCCTAAAGGTCTTTCACAGATTATTTATTTTACACACACACACACACACACACACACACACACTCACACATACACACACATGTGTGACTATGTATATATGTATGCATATTATGTACTTATTAAATATGAAGCAAATAAGCACATCAAATCAAATTTTTAAACATGTCCTTTGAGGGAAACGGTATTCCTGGACATGTAATGAAATCACTCATCTCTTCATTCCTCATGGTAGAAGACAGAGAATTCAGTACAGTGGATGAATAGCTTAGTTCCTAAGCCCTAATGATTTGATTTTGAAAGTTATCAGCTGACTTTAATTCTGGTATAAATAAATATCGCATGGATAACCACTGACTGTTTCTCAATGGCTAAAATTGACTTCAATACGTGGCGTATGCTGTTGAAGACTGGATTATAGACGCCGATTACTTAAGCTGCATGCATATTTCAATTGTCTCTGAGGCCTGCAAGCTAAGCAGGACACATGTGGCATGGAACACTGATAACGGACAGATCTAACTGTAAACAATATGAAAAGGAAGTCAGCAAACTCTCCTGCCTTGAGCCTAGGTCACAGTGACAGGGCTACGTGCACCAAGAGATTCAGAATCATTGATGCCTGTGAAACCTGCCGCAGTGCCTCCTGCAGAGAGAGAGAGAGAGAGAGAGAGAGAGAGAGAGAGAGAGAATTGAAAGCAGGCAGCAGACCAAGTGTAGCTGCTTCCACTATCAAGAGATCAAAACCAAGCGCTGGGCCATAGGCTGCTGGCACTGCTTCCCACATGAAAGTGATGGGTGATACGAATGAATCTACCATATCACCTCTACAATCACAGTCAAGTCCTCCGCCATCAGAAAACCAAAGGAACTGAAAGACTGGTGGAAGTGCTCCCATCCCTACTCTACAATAAATGGGTTGATCTATGACCACCAGCAAAAAGGGAAGTCTACAAAAGCAATGCTGATGGTTTGATGGTGCAGAGCTGTACGCATCAAAGGCCTCCTTTGGTGGTTGAACAAAGTCGTGTCTCCAGCTGTGATTTATTTTACCTCCCCACCTTCTACTACATGTGCTACATTGGTCTAATATGTATGCCAGAGTCCCGACACTTCTGTTGTCCTCGTCCCATTACAAATACCAGAGATGCTGGGATGTTCAGAACTGATGTGCGATACAAAGATTCATTCCAAGGAGAGACTCAAAGAAAAGTTGCATTTACCTAAAAACGCTAGATGAAGAAAAGTTCAGTCATCTTTGAGGAATTAAGAAATAGTCTCGAGAGTCAACACATGGACCTTGAATCAAGACTGATACTGTAATGAGCCATGATCAAACAGCATCAAATAAATCTGCAGGAAATAACACAGCTCTGTCAACAACTGGCCACTTATTACAAACACAAACCTTTCTGAACCTCAGTTTCCACATCTGTTAAACGAAATACCTATCCCCAAGGTTTTCTAAAGGTGATTAAAAATCCCACCATGTGTAGCCCACTGTCATTAACTCGTTCATTAAAGTACTTTTTCCTATGCTCTCACTAAATCTAGAAACTAACCAGGCCATGAAACAGACAGACAAAAATCCTTCCTTCTCTGCTTCATTTACTTGACGTTGCCCTAGGTACCGCATTGGTGGTAAATAAAAGAACCCTAAAATCCGATGAAAATACCCAATTCAATTTAGGGAACGTGTGAATACGGGAAAACAAAAATTCCCATGGAAAAAAATCACTGTATGAGGTCCGAGAATAGAAAGGAAGAAAAGCTTCCCAGAAAAGAGCATTTCACGTGAGCCTGGACAGAGCCCTGATAGGATGGAGCTGTAGGTTTCAAGAAAGCAGTGTTATAAAAGGAGAGGGGATGGAAACTCTGAGCAGTTCCATTCAGCCAGAGTCTCCGGCACAAGTTAAGAAGTGGTGGGCCATGAGAATGATGTATGTGAGGACCAGAGCAAAGTTTTAAGTGTTGAGAGATGAAGAGTTTATGTTTAGTTTGGAACAAATGGGAAACCATGAAAGATATTGAGAAGGGTGGGATATGGTACAGAAATTTAGATTTCCTTACAAGTCAGAGAGAGATGCTAGGATGGGACAAAAGGCAGAGAACTTCACAGGAAAATGGAGTGATGACCTCCAGAATAGTTTCCCAATGATGACCTAGGGAAAGGAACACTTCCCAAGGCATCTCTCAGGGCACCTTTGGGACAAGGGCAGCACAGGTGTCTGGCACAGCAATATTAACTGCTTGTCCACCATATTCCCCTGTTCCATGAATGGGCCTCTGAGTTCTGCACTGTCTGATCACCTGCCTTTACCTGTGACCATTGCTACATCCTTACAATGCCATATCTCAATCACACATCTCTGTCCTCAGTCAATACATACGGACCACGACCAAACGAAGCTAGCAAAACCATCCGTGTCCGACCGGACAATGGGCCTACCATACTCATGCAGAGCCTGACTGGAGGGAAGCAAGTACCTTTTGATCCATCATCATCATGACCTCAGACCTCCCAGCCTTCTGAACTTTGAGAAGAGAATCGCTGCTTTTGTCTTTAAACCAGCTATCGAGTTTATACTAAAGACTAAGGTATAGATAGATTCAAAACCCTATAAAAATGATCTTCAGTGAAAAGTAGACACAGGGCTGGAGAATTAGCTCAGTGGTTAAGAGCATTTGCTGCTCTGGGAGAGGATAAGGACCCAATCCCCAGCACCCATATAGTGGCTCACAACCGTATGCAACTCCAGGCACAGGGGATCTGAGGGCACACACACTCACATGCAGGTAAAATACTCATCGTGTGAAATAATAAATAAATCTGAAGGAAGTAGACGGAAATGGGTAGTTTATAAAGAAAAATAAAATTTGGAATGTCTAAATTTGGGGATGGTATAAACATCCCAATAATTTCAGACTTCAGCATAGGAATAAATCCCCATGTTTGCGCAGAAACTGGGGAAAACAAGACGTGAGAACTGCAGGGAGACTATTCAGTGATATAGAAGGACATCCTTGACAGGAAAAATGTAAACAAAAGTTGCAAAATGCTATCCTTCTGGACAATAAATTTACTAATGAGAAGTAATCCAAATATCAGTGGTTCTTATTACATGGAGAGATTCGAGGTGATGATGCCACAGGTTCCATTTTGTGGCATTGATGTGTACTTTCTATATTAGTAAATATAGTTTAGTTGCCAGGAAAAAAAAACCAATTGCTCTCTTAATAAAAATAATTCATTTGAGAATGTAGAACACGCAGGTTGTATCATCTCAGCCCTCTCTTGCCGCATTCCCATAGGCTCCCTTATTATATATAACACACACTAAGTATCATTGTTTCTGGGTGGGGCTGGGTGGTGAGTGTGTGGGGACTCAGGAAACCTACTCCAGGCTGCATCTATCACGTGTGGTGATCCCATCCAGCACACGTCCCCGAGATATTATTAACTCTCCTGGCTTAAGTACTGATGACCTGTTCTGTGTATCCTCATTGATACATTTCTCAGGGTCCCCCAGTGATGCTGCTGAGGTATTGAAACTAAATAAATAATGGGGGCGTCATGGGGCGGGCAGAGGTTTCTGCTTTAATCAGATACTTAAGTCAAACATGGGATGAAGGCTTTTACTGTGTGAACTTTAAAAAACGTTCTTTAAAAATGTATTCTAAAGGTATAGCCGTCCAATAGATGAGTTATGAATCTTATAACAGATTTTAGCCAAATTCTAAGCATTTCCCCACCGCTTACAGAAAATAAATAACAGCCTTATCAGTTACTTAGTCACCAAGCGTGAAAAGTATTCAGTTTTTGTTACAGGAAGGTCAAACATTCCCCACATCCTGTTTCAGATTGCTGAACTTTCCTTCCCGCCCCCTACACAGTGAGTGTTAGGTTAAATAAACTGAGGGTTATTAATTTCTTTTCTTTTCCCTGTCAACCCTTTCAACAGTGTGCTCTCATTTTGATACTTACAAACAATAGGACAGAGGTCTATAAGACACATCTGAATGAGAATAAAAATCCCTAAGGATCCCTTATTATCTTGGGGGTTACTGAAGCAGGACACTGAACTAACTCTTCTGCTTCCAAGTTCACCAGCTTCACTTTCGCTCTAAAGAAAGCAAAAGGGTTTTGTTATTGTTCTTGTTGTTGTTGTTGTTGTTGGATTTGTTTCTTTGTTTAAATTGCACTTTTTCTCACATGAGCTGGCCTAGTGCAATTTAAGCATGGTTGCAGTAACATTGGCCAGGAGCCCCTGCCCTCCTTGGAACATCTTTCAAGGTTGATTGGAGTTAAAGGCTTGCTCCGAGCCCCTAGAATTGTCTTCCCCCATGTGAACAGCTCCAACGGCTGTCTTGAAAGGAGGCCAGAAGGAATTTTAGTAGTCTTATCCAAATGAGAGTGCTTTGAATATATTCCTTCTAAAGGTACCGGCCTTCTGATTTTCCAGATTGAAGGAATTCATTGACTAGCTCGCATCTTTCGCTACTGACATGGTGACATAAAACAAGTTTTATGATGGACGATGAAGCGTGCCCCAAATAACAACGAAGTTCTTCAAAGTTGGAGTATGCAGGAAAGAATGCGGACATCTTTTTATTTATTCAATTATTTTTAGCATTCCTTTCAAAACAGTTTCACAACAAATTCCAACACAAACACAAATTACCTTTTCCCTCCCTAGGGATTAACCCTATTTTTTTTTTTTTTTTGGAAGAAATTACCAAAGCTTTTCATTACGGGGAAGAGGGGTGCAGTCAAAGCTCCTTTCAACTACTGGATTTCGAAATGGAATGGCAAACGTGTGCGTGCCTGTGCGAAGGCACAAGTGTGTGCACAATCCATCTTTTACAGAACCCAGCTTTCAAAAAGGGTAGTGCTCTGTAGAAATCAAGTGACTGGAAGTGGTGTGAGAGCTTCTCTGTTTCCAAAGTCCTGTCCCGCACCAGAAGTGACAGGAAAGAAGTCATCAGTCTGAAGCACAGCTGGGCTGAGAGTGAGCAGAGGCTGGGCGGAGGCGGCTAGCCGCGTCTCTCTTACCTGTTCCTCCCGAGGCGCTCATCACAGCATGGTTACCTCGGATCCCAAAGTGCCAAAAGAGAACCGGGCAGGGATCCACAGAGCAGGGAGAGTTACACTTCCAAGCCAGCCATTTGTCTTGGAGAAGCAGAACAATACCTACTTCCCAGCTCCCCAGCTCCGCGTGCGGAGCGCGGGCGCCTGAACCGGGCGGAGCAGGCGACTCCCCGCCCTCCTGTAGACCTCGGGGGCTCCACGCCGACACAGCGCCGGTGGAATGCCAATCTCCCGTTGTCCCGCCCCCCGTGACGTAGGGGGTGGGGCCTAGCAGCTGCCGGGTTCCCGGCTCCAGCTGTTGGACTCGGCAGAAGCCCCGCCCTGCCCAGATGTCCCAGTGACCCAGGGTCTGGCTTTTCGCTCCCTGAAGGTCAGAGCAGTTTGCAGGTCATCTAACCTGTACTTACTTTCCTGTGCTTTTGTGAAACAATGCACCGGTTTAGCTAGGCTTGAAACATCTAGTGGTTACATTTAGGAAAGACATTAATTCTAAAAGTTAATGCTAATTCTAATGTTAAAGTTGTTGTAACTAGGAACTATTTTATAAAAAGGATCACAGTTCTGATTTGGGCATCTTTCTCTTTCGACTCCTTTAGTCAGGATAAGGCGACTTCATCCACAGATCTGCCAGGGGCTGCTTGCTTTATGCTCACACTCTCTTCTTTTTCTCTTTTCTATGCTTTTCTTTTTGTCTCTTCAATTGTATTTCTAAAATAAAAATGAATAAATCTGTCTGGTCTCTCAAAACGTGAGAAGGCAAGTGGGTGCATCGACTATATTCAAAGGTAGGCCCTGTCCAAGAAGAGCAGAAAACCACACACTGGACTGAATGTGAAAAGAAAAGTTAAAATTGGCTTAGTAAGGAAGTGAGAGAGAAAGGAGAAGAGTCGAGTAGCGTCAAAACACATTATATGGAATTCCCTAAGAATTAATACAAATAATTACTTAAGAATAATAAAGAAGCCAGGCTACACAGAGAAATCCTCAAAAAATCAACCAATAATAAAAATAAGTAAATAAATAAAAGAAGGTGAAAGAGAGGTCATTTAAAGAAACAGAGCATTTGAAATAACTCAAAACCCCAAAAATCTCAGCTGTCGGTTATTCAAACAAACGCGAGGCACGGATAGAACCCCTCGGTTCTGCTGTTTTGTGCCTCTGGCCTCAGTCTCTCCAGTGCTTTGAGAATGTGCATCAAGAGTGAGAAATTAATTGATCATGCAAATGCCTCTCAGTGATGTGTTCACTGAGGGAGCTGGCTGGGCGGCTTGACAACCATCCCAACCCAAGAGATGCCAAACAAGTTTTTTAAAGACCTATCCAGGAGGTGGATGGCTTTGTCAGGCCAGGAAGGAGGTCTGGGTGTGGCTTCCTATGACAACTCTTTCTGCAGGCAAGGGCACATCCCCTGGGCTTAGTCAACTCCTGGCCTTAGTAACACTTTTGCGGATATATCGTTATCTCTGACATGATGATTGTTTGTTTGTTTTTTCTTTTTTTTTTTTATTCTTGTTAGTTAGTCGTCTGGTAACATTTTAAAACTTCAGATTCGGCCCCCTGCCCTCCCTGCCTTCACTGCCACTGGCAGGGATACAGCCTGAGCAGAGAAGCCTTTTGGGGAGGGTGCATACCAGGACAGCTCAGGCATACCGCTGGCTTTTGCAGACTGTTTGGATTACTTAAATCAGTGGTTCTAACTTGCTACACGAAAGAGCTGATGAAAGAGTTGGATGCCAAGGCCCCACCCAGGCTGACTGGAGCAGAATCCCCGCAGAGCTGAGAGCAGGGGCCCTAGAAGTGCTTTCGGTCTGACTTTTTGTTAAAGCTCTACTGGCTTTCTTATTTACTTCCAAGATTGTGAGAACCACCCAAATGGTTAGAGGAAAATCCGAATTACATTCCAAAGTCCAAAGACGCAGTTGCTGAACAACGGGAAACGAACACCACGTACTCTTAGACATTCTGTGTAGCGTTTGCACATTTCAATATAAGTACGGGAAGGTAGGCTGCAAAATAGAAGTCAGAGCTGCTCACTCAGGGCGGGAAAGGAGTGACTGGGAACACTAACTTTCCATTGCGATGTGTCATGTGATCGATTGTCAGAAGGAATTGGTTTCCTTTCTGTAGTTTAAGCAAGCATAACCAAACACATAAAGTAGATACTTCCAAGTAAAGACTGTTGTAAACGATCACTGTTAATGTGGATCTTCCGTTGTTCGATAGGTTGTGTTCTGTTTCATAATTTGAGTTACAAGGGGTTTGGTTGTCATTGTTATTTTATTATTTGTTATTTTATTATTTCTTAAATACTTTTCTGAGTATTTGTAGCTTCTCACCTGACCATTTCCATGCTTAAAGAAATATGTAAAATTCTCCATTTAAATTATTCGTTATTTAAATGTATTAACTTACCCAGTTATTACTGAAAATGTTTACTCTCTTATGGTTTCAATAGCATGTTAATTTTTAGTGTGTTTCTCGTGAAGACTTGAAAAACTAGTGTTCCCAAATACAAGTGTAAGAAAATCCCATCCTCCCCAGATGGGAAATTATTTAAACTCTAAATGCTAACAGCTTGAGAATGAATTGTTGATGAGAAGTCTATGGCACGGTAGTTTGTTATGTAGGTCTGACTTGAATGTAGATCTTGGTTATGAAAGGCTTTCCCTAAATGAGCACTGAGTACCATTAACAAATGGATCCAGGCAGTGTTTTCATGCTTACATGAAGGTGCTTTTGCTTTAAAGTAATACCTATCAGGGTTTGTGAGATGGCTCAGGGGTTAAGAGCACTGACTGCTCTTCCAGAGGTCCTGAGTTCAAATCCCAGCAACCACATGGTGGCTCACAACCATCTGTAATGGGATCCAGTGACCTCTGGTGTGTCGGAAGACAGCTACACACTGTACTGATATCTAATAAATAATAAATCTTTAAAAAATAATAGCTATCAAGTCACTGGTTCCATTTTCTCTTATTTCCTTGGACATGCTCAAGAATTAATATAGCAGCAATAGACTTAGAATTGTCAGAAAACATTTGAAACCAACTAAACATGTTTTTATTTCCTTCCAAATATTTCACAGGAACTACAGTAGCGCAGGGCTGATTTTCCACATTCATGACGAGGCATGTCTTTCTTCTCTGTCCTTACTGAGAGGGCATGACTCATGCACAAATTGAAACAATTTCCTATTCCAGGTCTAAATAACGTTCAGAGGCAAGGGAAAAGGAGCTCTGGTTGTAATAAGCATAAATAAAGCTTATTTATTATTAAACACGATATATTATATTCCCTACTTATATTTAATAAGCAATCACAGGATCTTTCCTTCTTCATTTTTTAAACTTTGCTGTTTTCCAAGTGCTCATGGATCACTCTCTGGTGTTCTGCACAGTTCTTTTTTTTGTTGGTTTTTTTTTTTTTTTTTTTTTTTTTTTTTGCGGAGCTGGGGACCGAACCCAGGGCCTTGTGCTTGCTAGGCAAGCGCTCTACCACTGAGCTAAATCCCCAGCCCCTCAGTTCTTAATCTCTAGCTACCACTTAATTTAATATGTTCTTGCAGGCCTGGGAGGTTCAATCGGAGATGAGAAACCCAAGGCAGGAGCCTCCTCAAAGTGCCAGAGACAGTGGGCCGTTAAATGGTGTCTTTCTCCCTCATATTTTCAGTGTGTAAATGTAGAACTTTCAGACCTGACCTGCATCCCTTTGGGAGTACAGCAGGGCATCTCCACTGAGCAGAACCCAAAGAAGGAGAGTGGAAACTTTCAGAACTGGACAGAAGTTGGTGGTGCCATTAAAATCAGGGACTAAACCACCAACCAATGAGTACACATGGAGGGATCCATGGTGCTGGCCAGATATGTAGCAGAGGATAGCATTGTCCAGCATAAATAGGAGGAGAAGCCCTTGGTCCTGTGAAAGGCTTGTTTCCCCAGTGTAGAGGAATGCCAGGGCGTTGAGGTGGGAGTGGGTGGGAGGGAGTGGGAGGATCCTCATAGAAGCAGGGGGAGGGGTATGGGAGAGGCGGGAAAGGGGATAACATTTAAAATGTAAATACATAAAATATCCAAGAACAATAAAATTAAAAAGTAAATACTGTTTTAAAATACTACCTCACCGAAGTCAGAATGCCTATCACCAAGAAACCTAAAAACAAACATAGGGGAGGCTGTGGAGACAAAGAAACCCTGGATCATCGTCAGTGGGAGCACTCGTTAGCACAGCCATTGTGGAAATCAGTTTGGAAGTTTCCCAAAGATGTTAAAATAGAAGTACCACATGACCCAGCTATTTCACTCCTGAGTATAAGCCTAGGCAGCTCCAGACACTAATCACAGATATTCTCACCCCCATGTTTATTACTGCATTGTTCATTATGACAAAGAGTTGGAATCAACGTAGTTGTCCAGCAGCAGATGATAATGAAAATTTTAGTGTGTGCGTGTATATGTGAGAGAGAGAGACAGAGACAGAGAGACAGAGAAAGAAAAAGAAGAGAGAGGGAGGGAGAGAGAGAGAGAGAGAGAACTATCACACTCTAAAAGAAAAATAAAATTTCAAGGAAAATAAATGTATGGACTTAGAATATAAATTATGTTATATCTAGCAATAATATATGCATACATGTAAACAAATGTGCATGCAGTTATAGCATAACATGAGCGTAAAGGACAAGAAAAGTTAGATATTAGGGAATAAGGAAGGAGAAATGTGTGTAAAGAGCCTACATTATAAGACAGGGTATAAAGACAACTGTTTTTCTAGTTCTAACTCTGTCGTGGATTTATTTTTTTAACTTTTGATGGTGGATAAGTGTATAAAAATATATTTGACCATGAAAGTATAAAAATCAGTGTGAATTACTACAGCTTTCATTCTGAATTGCTGTTCTATATGTATCGGTACAGAAGTTCATTGAGCCATATAGTCTTTGCATTTGGTTGAGTTTGGTGCGTGGTTTCTTTTTATGTGTAACGTTTTAATAATAAAATATAAACATTTAAAAAATGAAGTTTCAGAATTGTCTTAGTTAGGGTTTCCATGGCTGTGAAGAGACACCACGACCAAGGCAACTCTTATAAAGGACAACATTTAACTAGGGCTGGCTTACAGGTTCAGAGGTTCAGTCCGTTATCATCATGGTGGGAAACATGGCAGCAGGGAAGCAGACATGGTGGTGGAGGAGCTAAGACATCTTGATTCAAAGGCAACCAGGAAAAGACTATCACTGTCCAGATTTGCGCATAGACATGAGACGTCAAAGCCCTGCTTCCCCAGTGGCACAGTTCCTCTAACACGGTCACCCCTCCTCTGGTAAGGCAACACCTCTTAATAGTGCCACCTTCCATGAGCCAAGCATATTCAAATCACGAGACTACAGAGGATTATCAATCAACGTTACCTGTATGTGTGTATTAGGTATATAGTACTCCGCCATCACTGCCAACCGGTTTCCTAGTTCCTTTTTACCTCGGGCTCCCTTTAAATTCCGTAGCTACACACAAGGAAGGAACAGATTTGACTCCACGTCAACTCACCTTCCACATTGCTCTTTTTTTCTGGAAAAAGACAAATCTCAAGCCATAATATTGACCCTAGGTCCGTCAGGCAGCCAGCCCTTGCTGGGCGTCAGGAAAAGACGAAAGGGCTGGAAAGTTATTTCAACTCCGGAGGTTGAGCCCATCACGTGATCTCTTACGCGATTAAGAAAACCACTGTCAACAGGGCTAGAGGAGAATATGTGCCATGGTCCATGAGGGTAGGAAAACTAGTTCATCAGTCTCTGACTTACACAGGGACGATGTGGTCAGAGCAGGTGAGGCTGAGATGGAGAGAGGCACATGTCTCTAGATCGCATGTACTCTCTAACTGAACAGAAGCCACCATGTCAAACACTTCTACCTCGAGAGATTTCAAATGGGATCCAGCCTTCTTGAAGAGACACGCGGCTTTGGGGCAGAGGTGGAATAAGCTGATCTTTGATAGACGATGTTAAAAAATGATGTCCAATAGACACATCCGAACTGATTCCTTGTTGGTGCTATATAATTTATACAAATCAGACCTCCTTGCTGACATGCCAGGGACACTTGTAAGACATCAATATTCAGCTGCCAGGACAGTTACATGGGACCTGGAGTATCTGGAGTATGTCATGGGGAATCACCCCTTGGTACTGATAAGGGGAGCCTAGGTCCCACTTTATCGAAATCCCCAGCAACTCTAGGGAATGTTGTATAGGACTGGGAGGGGAAACCTGTCCCCAAAACTCTATTTTTTTTAAAGATTTATTTATTATATGTAAGTACACTGTAGCTGTCTTCAGACACACCAGAAGAGGGCATCAGATCCCATTACAGATGGTTGTGAGCCACCATGTGGTTGCTGGGAATTGAACTCAGGGCCTCTGGAAGAGCAGTCAGTGCTCTTAGCCACTGAGCCGTCTCTCCAGCCCTCTATTTTTTCATGTATTGGTAATATCTAGCTTTTTCTTATAGCTGATGTTGTCTTTCAAAGAAATCTTAGCCAACTGTGGGGAATTCTGTTTAGAATACACATGGTGCAAATTGGAGCTTTGCATGAAATTTTGAATTGGATTAAAAACCTACTCAAATTAAATTTTTAGTGTTTTAATTAAAAAGATTGTTGTATACAATATATTTTTATCATATCCTTTCTTCTTCCCCAACTCTTCTCAGATTCTCTGAACCTCTTTACCTACCCAACTTCAACTTTGTGTTCTCGTTCTCTCTCTCTCTCTCTCTCCCCCTCTCTCTCAAGATTATAAACAAAAAGCAATACAACAAAAGATACAAAACAAATAAACAAATAAACAAAAAACCCAAAGAGATACCCAGTGACACTGCATTAAAGGAAATGTACTTTCCCGTTTCCAGCAAATATCAATTGCCAGTAGCTTCTTGGTTAGGGGTGGAACTTGGCGTCCATTACCTCTTCTCAGTGCTGGGATTTTGTCAGCTTTTAGCCTATGCAGGTCTTGTACATGCTGCCATAGCTTTAAAAACCAAAACAAACAAAACAAAACAAAAAACAAACAAAAAAACCCAAAAACATCATTCAGGGGAAGCAGTAGCCTACAGGATGGGGGAAAGACCAATTATACATTTGACAGGAGGTTAGTACGTAGAATATACAAAGAAAAAAACAAAACAAAAAAACTAAAGGTGAGGGGAAAAAATAACAGTTAAAATGGTGTACAGAGCTGAACAGAGTTTGAAAAATCGACTAAGAAGCATGTTTTTAAAAAAAATGTTCAACATCCTTTCTCATCAGAAAAATGCAAAACAAACTGTGCCGAGATTTCCACATTATCCCAGTCAAAGTGGCCAAGATAAACAAAACAAATCGCAGTACATGCAGACTGAAAGGAACACATATTCATTGTTTATGGAAGTACAAATTGATAACAGACGCTGTGGAAATCAGTGTGGCAGGTTTTTGGGAAGCTGGTAATATAGTTCTACCTCAAGATCCGGCTAAACCTTTCTTGGTTATACACACAAAGCTGGCACAGAAAGTAACAATTAATATTAAAGGCCTTTTCAAAAGCCACACGGAAGCCTACTACTGTAGAAGCATCCTGAAATATATACACGATAGGAATTTAAATGGAATTTAAATGATAGGAATTTAAATGGAGTTGCTGTATAGTGGGTGAGAGAATGCCTACCGTAACTAGGTAAAGCCTCAGTTTTAGGAATGGAATGGGTTCCATCTTTTGAGTCATTGGTCAACGTGATCCCATACATCCTCTCCCAACCATCACAGACTACAGCCAAACCTACTGGTTGCCCCACAAACAGTGATCCCCTATTGATGAAGATACCACTTTCTTCAGTCATTGAACACAGAAAAGCTGAGCTGGTAGCCAGCTAGAAGCTTCATTTATATCACTAATGTTCGTGGTGCTGAAAGGTACTTTGCACACTACTGAGGGAAAAACGTAATCATCAATATCACCCAGATATCCTATGACAGAAACCTGTCTGCAAGATACACGGACAGAATAGTGACCCAAATGTTATGGGAGCAACCAACCACTTTTTGATTGGAACTAAGGCTCACTCCATGAGATATGCTGCTAAAATCACCAAGAACCTGAGACTGGAAAGCCATTCGCCCTGGGGAAAACCTACTGCTATGATTCTCTTTTAAAAAAAAAAAAACACTTTAGCAATTAAATGACTTCTAATGACATATTGCTGCACTCATAGATCAAAGTATCACTTAACCCTCATTAGAGATGCTTCTTCTTGTCGTAGATGTTAATTAAGACAGAGGCACACAACAGGGCAATGTTCTGGGGGTGAGAAACTTCCAGGGACTTAGTCTTAAACAGGATGTTCTTATCAAACCCCTCCTCCAGCAAGACTCAGAGATCAACTGTGGAAGAAAAACTGAAAGACTGGAGGAGCTAGAAGAGGGTGTTAGCAAGGAGACAGCATCACCCAGATGCAACAGACTGATACGCATAGCTCAGAGAATGTTTCAGTGTTTAAAAGACTTATTTTATTATTTAAATTGTGGAGAGGGAGGGGAGAGGGAGAGGAAGAGGGAGAGAGTGAAACCTGCCCGTGAGTTTGTCAGGGGAGCCCCAGGGATTCCCAAAATAATACAGAGAAATACCATTGCTCCATTACTCCATTGCTCCATTGCACTTAGTTGAATCCCTGAACATGAAGTTAAGACTACTTTGGAGGGGATTGGAGAGATGTCTCAGAGATTGAGAGCACTGACTGCTCTTCCAGAGGTCCTGAGTTCAGTTTCCAGCAACCGCATGGTGGCTCACAGCCATCTGTAATGAGATCTGATGCCCTCTTCTGTGTGTCTGATGGCAGCTACAGTGTACTTATATAAGTAAAATAAATAAACCTTTAAAAAAAAAAAAGGACTATTTGGAAAATAGCCCACAGCGTTGACACAGAACTTGGTGGAATCAAGGCACGTGCCTGGGTGGAGAAATGTGCCTGTGAATTCAGGTGCCCACAGAAGTCATGAGGAACAGATCCCCTGGAGCTGGAATTCGGGATCTATAAGAGCAAAGTGTTCTTAACTATCTAGCCATGTTTCCATTCCCAACTCATTCTACTTTTAAAATATTTTTATTTATCATTTGAGAATTTTACATATGGACACAATGTATTTTGATCTGAAGAAGGTGAGTAACCATGGACAAGCCACAGAGTATCTGGGATGGAATATGTCAGACAAGGATTCAGTTCAAAACTGCTGAGGCATGGGCATGCCTGGTGTCTTAGGATTCTCCAGAATGGCAGAACTTATGGAATGACCCTATATATCAAGGGAAATTATTGGTATGACTTGACTGCAGTCCAACTAACCCAACAATGGCTAGCGGTGAAGGGGAAGTCCAAGAATACAGTAGTTGCTCAGTCCCGAGAGGGTAGGCGTTTCATTTGGTCTTTATAAACTGGAATCCTGAAGAAGCAGACTCACATAGACATGCTGGCAAGAAAGTGCAAGCAAGTAAAGAAGAACAAACCCTTTTCCATTGTCTTTATGCAGGCTTCCAGCAGAAGATGTGGCCCAGATTAAAGGTATGTCCCACCACACCTAGACCTAAACTTTTCTTTACTTGAAACTTGCTCTTTTCCTGGCTGTCCTTGACTCCTAGGATTAAAGGCGGCTACCACCTTGCCTGGGGCTAGGCTTTTCATGGCCACTATGTCTCAAGATCTGGATCAAAAGTGTGTGTCTTCCATCCTCAAAATCTGGAGCATAGGTGTGTCCTCCATTTCTGGGTTGTAGCTCATGCCACATATAGTGAAGTTGACAACCGAGAATAACCATCACGTCCAGTATATTGGAAGAATAGCAAAGCACTGATGTGTCTTAGTTACAGTTGTATTGCTGTGAAGAGACACCATGACCATGGTAACACTTATAAAAGAAAACGTTTAATTGGGACTGTCTTATGGTTCAGGAGTTTAGTCCATTATCATCATGGTAGGAGGCATGGTAGCATCGGCAGGCAGACATGGTGCTGGAGAGATAGCTGGGAGTTCTATATCTGGATTGTGGGCATCAAGAAAGAGTGACACTGGGACCAGGTTGAGTATCTGAAAGCTCAAAGCCCACCTCCCAGTGATATACTTTCTCCAACAAGGCCACACCTACTCCAAGAAGACCACACATCTTAATAGTACTACTCCCTATAAGCCTGTAAGGGGCCATTTTATTCAAACCACCACATTCCACTCCCTCACCCCCACCAGCTTGTAGCCATAGCATGGCTCTAAATGCATTTAGTCCAACTACAAAAGTCCCTAGAGTCTATCACAGCCTCAACATTCCATGGTTCAACTTCTCCAATACTCATGGTAATCTCTTAACTTTAATTCTCTGTAAAAGTAAAAATTAAAAAGCAGATCACACACTTCCAATATATAGTGGCACAGGATGTACCTTACCATTCCAAAATGTAAAGAAGGGAGCACAGTGAGAAACACTGGACCAAAGCCTGATGGAAAATCAGTGAGCTAATCTCCAAACTTTACATCTTCATGTCTGATATCAAAATGCGCTTCATGTCTGATATCAAAATGCGCTTGAAGAACTCTTTTCAGCTTTGTTGACTACAGCACACTTGTTTCTCTTAGGCTGGTTTCCACTCCCTATTAGCAGCTTTCCTCAGCAGACATCCCATGATTCTGGCATCCTCAACATCTTCAGGTCTCCTATGCAATTCGGGCTTTACTGTCACAGCTTCATGCAAAGGCCTCTCAGGGCCTCCATGCAGGGACGTGCCCACCACATGCCCGACATCAGCGGCTTTCCTTAGTCCCAAAGGGAGACTCCGTAACCCATTTCTTGTATCTTTGACTCTAAAGTCACCACATGGCTGAATCTGCCAAGTTCTGCTGCTTGCTGGGGCTGGAACATGTTGGCCTCATTCAAATACATTCACCAGCTTTCTGTTTTTGACAGTTTCCTTCACCGCCTAAGCTTGGTTCTCCTGGACATCACTCTAAATCAGCTTGGCCTCAGACTCAGAGATCCAACCTGTTTATCTCATCTTCTTGAAAATATAATTTAGCTCTTTGTGCCCCAAATCCTCAAACTGTGTAGTTTGTATTTTTACTTGCCCAGCTTTCTCCTTCTCATTATAGATCTGCATAAGTGTGACCACTTAACCAAGCAACACAGTCCACACAAGGCTGCCTGCAAGTCTCCTCTACTAAGCCTGCTAATCCATAACTCTTTAATTTAGTCTCAGGAAGATATTTCTGGATGAGGGCAGGAAACAGCTATGTTCTTGTCAAAAGATCACAAGAATATTCTTAGGCCACATACGAACATTCTTCTTCTCTGAAACCTGTTGAGCTAGGTTCCCATAGTTCAAATCACTGTCACCACCACTGTTTTTCATGTTCTGACTAAGATGGTCCATTAAATCCTACTTAAGATGTCTAATTGCTTTCCTAGTCCAGAGTCACAGAGTGTACCATATTCCTCCAAACAGTGCACAGTCACACTCACCACAGCAA
The DNA here is from genome assembly GCF_021556685.1 of Rattus norvegicus. Taxonomy (NCBI): domain Eukaryota; kingdom Metazoa; phylum Chordata; class Mammalia; order Rodentia; family Muridae; genus Rattus; species Rattus norvegicus. The sequence goes on from NC_141547.1 coordinate 36,365,477, forward strand.
TACTCCAGACTCTGGTGCCAAATTCTATCTTAGTTAGGGTTTTATTGATGTGAAGAGACACCATGACTGCAGCAATTTTCATAAAGAAAAGATTCAATTGGGGCTGGCTTACAGTTCAGGGGCTTACAGTCCATTGTCATTGTGGTAGGAAATATGGTAACATATAGGCAGCCATAGTGCTGGAGAGGTAGCTGGCAGTTCTATATCTGGATCTGCAGGCAGCAGAAAGAGAGTGACACTGGGCCTGGTTTGAGCATTTGAAACCTCAAAGCCCACCCTTAATGACATACTTCCTTCAACATGGCCACACCTACTCCAACAAGGTCACACGTACTAAGAGTGCCACCCCCTAAGAGCCTATTGAGGGCCATTTTTCATTCAAATGGCCATACCACGTGTCCAGTACATTAGGGCAGTAAAATGGTGGGAATGGAAAGTAAAAGAAAGTGATGTGGAAGATGGAACTCTGGGAGGCCCTACAGGTCTGTGTGAGGGTCTTAGATGTTGCCCTGTGTACATCAGAAAGGCCTAGGCAGCTTTGAGTCCAGGACTGGTACTCTCTGACTTATCTCTAACAGGACCTGTTTAAGCTCTCTTGCCAATCAAACAATGACTGGGCCATCAGTCAAGACACCCTTTGACCATTCCAGAGAACAGATGACTTCGGCATAGGTCAGTGATTGTGGAGGTGGTATGGTCTGTTTAGACATATGTTTTGAGGATAGAGCTAATAGGATATTTATGGGAATTTTTAGTGATGGTGAGGTCAAGGATAATTACAGGATTTGGGTGGCCCTGAACACTTACTTAATCAACTGAGTTATTGCCTATCTCAGAATGTCCCCCTAGCTACTGCTGCCAGATCTGACCCCAATAGGGAGGAAGTGACTTTGTGAAGTCAAGGTGCTGAGGCCTTCATTTTACTATCATGGGTGCATGGCAATTGACTTCCTGGAATTAATATATATGAAGCACAATGTTCCTTTAAGAGTAAGCGAAATAGGACGCTATTGACTCCCAATCATATTGCTGCAAACTTCTGGAACACAGGATGTACTCTTTTTCTTTCAACCATCTCCTATCTAGATGCTTTAGTAAACATATTCCAAGGATTTCCTCTCCTCTGATTGAACTGAAACTTATAAGAATGTTAAAACAGGAGGTGATGATTTTAGAGTTGAAAGTTCAGAGAACTCCATTCTTTGCTAACTTCCATCACCTTGTTCATATGGGAAATGGAAGACCCACGCTCTAGAACCTCGAGAATCATGGTCTATCATCACCCTCAGCTTTATAGGCTTCTGTAAGAAACCTATAATTAACCTTTTGAAATCTATATGAGTACAAAGTTCAAGGCCACATTCAAAGAGCATGGATAGGTGAGAAGATATTACAGGCATCCGTATTTTGAGAGAATGTTCTTGCTCAAAAGTGGAACAAAAGAGCATTGGCTGATACATGTTTATGTGCTCCATATGGGGAGAAAAAAATAGAAATAGAGTAACTCACAGGACGGTTATCTGACTTTTAGAAGAAGATCAAAATAATCTAATTTAGCTATTCATGTTGTCTTCTGATAAGAAAAAGGTTAGAAGGGATTTCCTGGGTTTTTGTTTGTTTGTTTTGTTGTTGCTGTTGTTATTGTTTTATTGTTTTCCTCCTCTTCTTCCTCTTCATTTTTCTAATTCAAACTCTTGCATTGGTCACCAAAAGAAATAACATATTACCAATGGCAAAAGCGACATTATTGTCTCATTAAGCCTATTGCCCAGAAGAGATCGCCTTTTAAGGCGATGAGCAGTAATTGTGATGACAAGAGCAATAAACCGAAGAAGGTCTAAAACACTTGACTCTTTCTGTTAACGGGTGTGCTTGTCTGTCTGTCTGTTGTCTGTCTGTCTGTTGTCTGTCTGTCTATGTCAGTGTGTGTGGTTGTATACCTATGTGTGTGTCTCTGTCTGAGTATGTATTTCTCTGCACGTATCTGTGTGTGTGTGTGTGTGTGTGTGTGTGTTGCTGGGGCT